>NW_015115509.1:62376-68360 GCF_001443285.1 Poecilia latipinna
TTCTGGGTCTCATCAGAACCATCTGGGTTCTCTGCATCATTCAGAACCAGCTCTTTGCACAGCTTCATTAAGGTTCTGTTGTTCCTTATCTCTGCATCAATGTCAGAACTCTGAACCCGTCCTTCTGGACCTCTCACCATGTTTTTACTGCTTTAGCTTCAGGAAGGTGGAACCGACCAGAGAAACCAGGCAGGAATCAGGAGAAGATTTTACAGAGACTTCAGGATCGTCCTGATTCAGGGAGCAGCAGCTCAGCGGTGAGGAACCAGGTGGCTGCATGTCTGGGACCCCTTCTCACTTCCTGGGTTTTTATGTGGGTTTTTCTGTGCAGAGGGTTTTTCCACCCCAACCTGTCATTTATGGATCCAGAGTCACATATTTACTGACTTCATCTCCTCTAACCAAAGGGCAGCGCCGCCCAGACTGCAGCCTCATTCATTCATTCATTCATTCATTCATTCATTCATTCATTCATTAACTCTACCTGTTATAACTGTCTGAATAAAAAGTGTTTTTGATCAAAGTCTTTGATTCAGACGTTCATTAAAGTGAAGCTGATGCTTCTCAGCTTGTTGCTCATCAGCCTCAGTAGATGAAACATGTTGGGACAGAAACTCCTGGTTTGATGGACAATTTAACAACAAATCAAGTCATTTAGTCACAAACAGCTGTTTAATGAAACATCAGGGATTTTACACAAAGTTGAGCTACAATGAAATAAAGACAAATGAAGCAGAAAGAAAATAATCAGAGAAGATCTAAATCACAGACGGCAGCTGAGGAACAAATCATCACCTGGATGGAAATCCTAACAGTAAATCTGAGAAGGTGGAATAAAAATATTCTTGTAATGTGTGACTTAAATGATAAGGAGCTTTAAAACAGTCAGTGGTTGCAGCGATGGCCTCGGAGTAAAGAGCTCAACAGATGAACGGAGGCCTCAGTTCTCAATGCTGCCTGTTGACTTTGCTGCATATTTTCTCCTCTCATAACCGACTTTCCTGTTAGATCACTATCAATAAAAGCCATTAGGACCAAAAGTCACTTAAAAATACACCAAACAATCAGCAGCGATAAAGCAGGAGAAGCTGCAGCAGAGGGTTCAGCTGGGGGCCGGTCCCTTGGTCCTGAGGACCATCAGCAGAGAGAGTCCACAGCAGTACACCAGACTCTTCACTATCAGCACTGAGTAGAGCAGGCAGAGCAGCTTCACCCTGCAGCGAAGCTGCAGCAGATCTTCAGCATCAGTTGGTGGATAGAAACCAGGAACCTCTGGAACAGAACAGGAGGAAAATGTTTGGAGTTAAACAGAAATGTCCGTCCTCTGCTGCAGCTGCAGCTGAGTCCCTGCCTGGTCTCCCAGCTTCCTCACCTTGTGTTGCTGGGGCCTCCACTGGGCCCCCCTCATGCCGCACAGAGCAGCGGTATCTAGATGTGCTGAGAGGCTCCCGATCCACCAGTAAGATGGAGGCGGTGCGGTTCGGCTCTCTGAGCTCCAGCTGCTCTCCAGAGGTCAGATCCTTCTCTCCACCGTCCTCCAGTCTTTTCCAGGAGATCTGGACCTCAGGAGGAAACATGCCTGAGGCCAGACACAGCAGGAAGCCCTTCCTGTCCCGCTGGGCGCTGGATGCTGCTGGGTACACGCTCACCACGGGCTGCACTACCGGATCACCTGGAGGTCGGCAGCAGAAACCAGCAGACAGACACATTCAGCCAGTCAGCAGCAGCTGCAGCTCTGCACTGCATCCAGTCTGATCCTGGATCTGATCACTGAGCTGCTGATCAGCAGAACAAAGTTACTGCAGCCTCTGGACTCACATTCAACCAAACACCGACTCAGGCAGATTCTCTGCAGGCTTTTATTTTGAAGTTACTCTAAACAAAGACTTAAAAATACTCCTTTTAAATTTGGCTTTTAATTCCACAGCATTAGATTAGTTTCTTTTATATTTTCATAGTTTATGGTTTTATTAACTGGCCACTTTGTATTTTCTGGTTTAGCTGTACAGCATTTGGGTTGACTTTAGTTTTTAAAGCATTTTATAAATAAATTAATTTTTCAACAATATTCTCATTTATTCACTATTACTGTACATTAATTACATTATTATTATGTTGTAAAAACATCAGATCAGGAGATGTTTGTTTCTTCTGCCTGAACTTATTTTGTAACAATAAATTTTTATTTATTTATGATTTTTTAAACACCAGCTGATTATCTCATTATATCATTTTCATAAATTAAATCAGATTTTCAGATCCAACAGCTACAGAGAACTTCAGTTGCTTTTTTACAAACACTTTTTCTCTCTAATGTTTCGTTTTCTGGCTCTGAGCTTCGCTCATCAAGTCATCAGAAAATGTCAGATAATATTTTACTATAATTCATTTTTACTAAACATTTTTCTCATATGTTTAATAAAACCATGTTGTTAGTTTACATTTCCTTTTTGTGGAACTTTTTTTCCCCAATTAATCAAGATTGTTAAAGCCTTTAACCACATAAAGTTCATATTTCTACTGTAGATTTATCTGATGTAATTTGCTGTAGAAATTAATTCTTAAATATTTCCTTATTTTATCTCCTTCATTAAATAACAGCCTAGGTCATTTCTTGACAAGTGATTTTTTTTTTACCTAAATCATCTTTTGGTAAAAAATGATTTATGTTATTATTATAGCATAAACCTGGAAGTTATTTATAATTGTTTTTCTACATTTAAATAAAATCTTCCACGTTTTACAGTAAAATACTGAATGTATCAACCATGTTGGATCTAATTGATGATTTTAAAAGTTTGTGTGGAACATTTTTCTTTCTTTGCGATAACTGACCCAGACAGAGGAAAGGCGGTTCTGCAGCGATCGGGTCGGACTCAGCAGAACCGTTTAAAAATATGATGCTAAAATTTATTTATTCATGTCAGGAAAAAGTTTCTATTTCTGAACTGAAACGAGGCTCATTTAAACATTTCTGCTGATCAGATTTAGGAGTTTTTCCCGGCATATTCACTAACATTTTAAAATATTTTCATCTGATGCATTTTAAGCACACCAAGAATTATTAAAATGATAATATATAAAAGCAGAAATAATAGAAAGTCACATTAAACCCATTTTAGCTTCTAAATAAAACCAGTAAATGTTGATTCTTACCTGTTACAAACAGTTTGGTTCCAGAACCAAAGATCCATTCATACCACAGTGAGACAGACTGATACAACAACCTGATACTTATTCTATTACGTTTTTCTTTCAGCTTCATGTAACTCTGAGCTTTAGTTGTTACCAAATGATTAAACTGAGTAAAATCACAGATTTACAGTGAGAAAATAAAAACAATCACCTTCAATAGATGTAAAAAGAAAAACGAAGTTCGGCTGTCTGTGAATTTTAAACTTGTTTTCATAAATTATCTACATTTCATGATAATAATTTCTACTAAGTAAAACCAGTAAATGTTGATTCTTACCTGTTACAAACAGTTTGGTTCCAGAACCAAAGAGGTATTCCCATCCCACAGTGAGACAGACTGATACAAAAACCTGTCGGCTGATTTCTGGTTTTATTATCTTCAGTTTTTATCTTTCAGCTTCATGTAACTCTGAGTTTTAGCATTTAGTAAATATATAAACAATATTTTACAAGAATTAGGCTTTTATCAGCAATATTAGCAAATATTACAGTTATAAAGACAATACCTGTAAAATAGCTTAAAGACACAGTTCAGAATCAATTAAAATACTAAATGTATTTTATAAAGTTTCCCTGAACATGTTTCTATGAATCATTTATATTTTCATAATTAATTCTCTACTAATGATAAAATCCAACATGTAAATCCTGAAGCAGCAGAAAGTGACTCTAACCTCATTCTAACTTCTCCAGTAAACCCAGTCAGTGTTGGTTCTTACCGGTTCCATCCAGTCTGGCTCCAGAACCAAAGCGGTACCAGAACCTCCACAGAAACCAGTCTGCTGCTGAACGGGTCGGCTGAGGGGAACCGGTCCAGATGATGCAGCAGGATCAGGTTTCAGCTCCATGATGAGTTTCTCTGATGTTCACATCAACATGGCTGCTGAAGCTGCTGTGAGGTTCTGATGGATCAGAACCATCAGAAATGTGCTGTGAAGGTCCAAAGTGGGTCTGAAGGAAGCTCTGCAGACATCATGTCTAAAGCTCTCATCTCTCCCACTGGGTCTCCTGGTTTGTTGGGACGTCGTCTTGCTGAAAGTCTTCAGTGTTCAGTCTGAGCTGCAGCTGCTGAGATCTCCTGAGATCATGAATGCAGCACGGAGGGAGGGCTGTGGTTTCCTGGAGGCTGATGGAGCCATGACCTTTCACACTGATCAGGGATGGAGGCAGGAAGACAACCTGATGAAGATGGAGAATCTGCTCCTCTTAATAATCTTATAGATCAAAATTACATGTTGGGATCATCTGATTCCCAATCAGCTTTCAGTCTCTGTCAGTTATTGTTCTATGAATATCTGCCTGGTGAGGACTGGTGTTATATATTTTGGTAAACAAGGTTTAACTAGCTTCACAACATTAAACTAAACAATTAGAAAACATGAAAAGAAACTAATAAACACATAAATTACAAAGAAAAAGACAAAGAACAACAACTGTTCAAAGAACCAGTCCACTAAGGAAAGAAAGGAAAGAAAACATGAGCAGATGATTGACTTTACTGCAGAGTTAACCAGTTAACCAGTTAACCAGTTAATATCATAATGCAGTTCTTAGGACAGGAGTTTTCAGTCATGGTTCTCGATATTATATTATTTTATCTGCCACTGAGCTGCAGCAGCTGCCTCTGCTGTCTGTCAGTGGTTGGACAAACAGTCCAGCAGAACTCAGTGAGGTGGATCAGATCTGTGATCGGGTCCCAGGACCAGGAAGCAAGGATCCCTGGCAGAGATCCAGTCAGAGCAGGCAGCAGGTCGGGATCAGGATGTCGGACATGAACTCCAGGCCGAGAGGCGACGACAGACGATTCCACACCGAGTGAATTCAGTCGGCCTTGTTTCAGTCTCACCACCATGTTGTAAAACTGGGTGAATGAAAGGATGTAATGTAAAACGCTTTCAAGTCCTCTGACTTGATGAAGCCCAGTCCACATGCTGATCATTTCCTGTAGATTTTACTACAGACACAACGTCTGACGGTAAATCGTTCTGGTTAAAGTTCTGATGGGTCAGAGAAGCAGAACTGAGGTTGAAGTCTGTTTGTCCAGGTGAAGCAGGATGTGACACACCTGTCTATTATTCAACAATCTATGCTCAAATAATCTTTTCACGGCACTGAGTTTTTATCTCAACCTGCTGAGAGCTTACTATGTTATAAGATTAAGACAATAAATTGGATAATTATTGGAAATATTGAATAAAAAAGTTCACAAGACAAAGTGCTGGCAGAACTGAAATCAGATTTGCTTCTAAAATGGGATAAAGTGAAATTATCTGCTGAAATCTGTAAAGCAACAAAAACTAACAGAAGAGTTTTCATGAAGACTTGACATAAATAAGGACCAATGGATTTTATTCCTGTAGCTCCTTAAAGGAGCCGAGTTATTCAGGACATAATGACACATTCAGGCCTTAGACTCAAAGTCTGTAAATAATAATGAATGAAACCTGAAACTCAGAGAGTCTCTGTGTGAGATGGAGGTGAAATCAGTGAACCTGGGCTGTGGTTTACTGCTCTCTATGTCACAAACTGACATCTGATCATCTGGAGGTTTTTGTTCAGGCTGAAGGAATCATTTCTCACTGTGGGAACCAGAATAACAGCAGCCGCAGTAGTAGGAGGCTAAATGATCCAGTTTAACTTTATTGATCTTCAATGAACAGCCGTTCTGAATTTTCTCAGATGAGAAATCATTTTTCTGAGGATGATTGTACCTGTGCTCAATTGCACAGCTACCTTTACGGTAGCGAAAAATTATCTTAAATGTTTCAGTTTCTTTCTTCTGGTACCAG
>NW_015115510.1:0-24706 GCF_001443285.1 Poecilia latipinna
TTTACGCAAATCAAGGGTAGCAACGCCATTGGTTGAAACTTTCCAAACTCACATCAGTGAAGATGAGAGTGTATAAAAATAGTGATGTTAAGAATACAGAGAGATTTTTTGTTGAGACTTTGGAAGATTTTTGAGTATTGAACTGATCAAACTGTAATGAGGAATCCGTGGTAGTGTAATAAATCTCCGGCTCGTCTATAGCCTAGCAGCAAGTGCGTCATTTCTTTTACTTATATATTTAATAGTATAGCCACCTTTCAATTCTCCAATACTATCCAATGTGAAAGTCGCCGCTTTGACCCAGGTTTACCGAGGTGACCTTTTGCCCAAGAAACAAACAGCTGGTCACTTTTCCTCCACCTTTTGGTCCTATCCATATATGTGTGCAGGGCCTGTACTGGACAGAGTCCATGAAGACGCTCCTGCTACACTGAGGAAAAAGGTGGGGGGCTAAAAGACACCAAGTCTATTGCCGAACATGACCCCAACACCTTAGACAAAAATACAGGATTAGGAATTAAGGTCACCCTTCTATTTCCTGCAGAGACTTTGGTACACGCTGGGTTCATTGAAAAAACATGAAGCTCACTCACCCGCTTCGTAAGAGCCAGTAAAAGCGCTGTCTTCAGGGTAACAAATCTCAAAGCCACTTGTCCCAGGGGCCCAAAATGAGCATCCATCAGAGCATCCAGAACCAGGGCAAGGTCCCATGATGGGGCCAGGGACTTTGAGACAGGAAGCTGACGACAAACTCCCTTCATAAACTAGCAAACCAAGGGGTGCTGTCCCACAGTTTTCCCACCAAAACCAACATGGCAAGCTGAGATTACTGCCAAGTACACTTTTATGGTGGAAAAGCTTTGTCCCTATCCAGCAGGTCCTGCAGGAAAATCAAAATGGTAACTACAGAGCACTGAATGGGTACTTCCTGTGCATCTTCACACGATTTTTCAAATATGGCCTATTTGCAGTCATACAGAGACCTGGTGATGGGGGACCTCGCACTCTGGATTGTCTCAATAACATTGTGTGGGAGACCTACAGAGTGTAAATTGAACCACTTTCAGGCCAGGCCCATAGTGCCAGCCATTCTGGGTGGAGGATTGCCCCCCCACCTGAGACAACAGATCCCACCGCAGCGGTAGAGGCCATGGTTCTCTCCGGAGAAGCTGGATTATCTCTGCCAACCAGTGTTTCGATGGCTAGTGAGGCGCAATGAGAATCAATGACAAGCCTTCGGCTCGAACTCTGGCTATCGTCGGCAGATTGAGGGCTACAGGAGGGAATGAGGGCTACAGGAGAGCTTGGGGCCACTGGTGGTAGAGAGCATCCACCCCCAAAGGTGCTTCCCGGTCGTGAAGGGAGAAAAACAGGACACTATGTGTTTTCCCAAGACGCAAACAGGTCTACTGAAGCCTGATTTAGCGTAACACAGCCAAATCATCCTGACTACCTCGGGGTGAAGTCTCCATTCTGCATACAGAAGGTTTCCCCTGGAGAGAAGGTCTGCTGCCCGGTTTAACACTCCTGGGACATAAGTGGCCCATTGTGACAGCAAATGATTGCTGCTCCAAGTGACCAGCTTGTGGGCCAGCTTATGAAGATGTTGGGATCTTAGACCCCTTGTCGGTTTATGTATGCCACCACAGTTGTGTTGTCTGTCCGGACTAATACGTGATGACCCTTTAGAAAAAGGAGGAAATGTTTCAGTGTCAGGAGAACAGCCAGCAGTTCCAGATAATTTATATGGAACACACGCATGTGTCTGTCACATGTCCCATTCACTGATTTCCCTTCGAAGATCCCCCCCACCCCCCAGCCTGACAGGGAGGCATCTTTGGTCACCACTTTTCTGCTCTGTATAGTTCCCATAGGAACACCCTGAGTTAGGAAGTGTACGTAGAGCTGCCCGGCAGGTGGCTGAGACCCTCACTCTGTGGGGGGTAGGTAGATGTAAGCCCACCATCTGAGAAGCCACCCAACTTTGGACTCCCCTCATAATGAAGGCGACCCAGTGGGACAACGTCCAAAACTGAGGCCATTAGACCCAGTAATCGTCTGCACAGATGAGGAGACACAGAATTTCCCCTGTGAAACAGGGACATGCAGTTCATCAGTGATTCTACTCTTTCCTCTCTGAGTTTCAATCTGGCCTGGGCAGAGTCTAGAAACGGACTGATAAAAGAGATTCTTTGACATGGAAATAGGATGCTCTTCTCCACATTTATTTCGAATCCCAAATCCAGCATGTGTTTTGAGAGCAACGTTGAATGATATGCAGCCTCCTGCTGTGACGGAGCTGCGATCAAGCAATCGTCTATGTATGTGGCTACACGAACCCCCTGCTGCCTGAGTGGCGCCACAGTGGCTTCTGTGCATTTCACAAAAACTCTTGGGCTCAAGGAGAGGCCAAATGGAAGGAGATACTCGTAGCATTTCCCCTGAAATGCAAATCTTGGATATTTCCTGTGTTGTGGATAAATTGGAATGTGAAAATACACATCCTGGAGATCGATTGATGTGAGCCAATTGCCTGGGTGCAGGAAACGTAAGAGAGAAGTGTGTGTCAGCATTCTGAACTTCTATTTTTTCAGATGCCTGTTTAGAGCCCGAAGGTCTAAGATTGCACGCATCCCTCGACCACCTTTCTTTGGGACCAGGAAATATCTGAATTAAAAACCTGTTTGCCGTTTTTCCTGGGGGATCAATTGTATCGCTGTTTTCTCCTTTAGAGAGGATATCTCCTCTTGTAGGAAAAGAGCTGCGAAGCCACTGGTCTGTGATTGAATCACTCCTCTGAACTGTGGAGGTGGCAGAGCGAATTGCAGCCGGTATCCACGGTTTATTGTTTTTAAAACCCACTCTGAGTTTGTGCAGTTTGCCCATTTTGTCAGTCTCAGTGACGGCGGGCAGACAGGCCAGTTTGTGTTGCATGGGGTAAGATCGCCCTCTTGTGGCGCTGCTTTGCAAGACTTCTTGTCTCGCATCGCGCATGCGTGAGGGTTTCCCTCAGTCATACCTCTGATTATGGGGGGGAGAGGCTGCGCTCCTATCAGCGAGCGACAAACCATCTCCCCTCTTACTTATTTGTCTGTTTTGCAACATTTTTAGCTGCGCCTTCGGCTTTTCGCCTGGATGCAGCAGCTTGTGAAAGTTTAATGTTTTGTGACATAAAACAGTGCTTGTGGGACATAAACTGGGCCCAATGCGGGACATCCTGAACTGAACACGGTCCCCGTTTCGTGCGCGCTGAGTGGGCTCGAACATCCCCTCGTTTGTTAGCCGAACTTCGCTGAACTCTATGAAAGGGCTCGGTAACGGAGCCGTGTCTGAAAACGAGTCCAGCTCACTCTCTGTCTTCCAAAAAGCTGTCAGGCCAAACGTTTCCTCCTCCTCACCATCTGAGTAGACGTGGGTGGCAGCTGATCCAGGCAAGCGGCCTTGGGTTTCTTCGGCCACGAGCCCTTAACAGCAGCGCCTTTCGGAGGAGGATTAGCGGCCGTCTGGGTCTTCGGCAGCTTAGGGATTCTGAAAGTGGGAGGCAAACGCGCCTCAGCCTGGGTGAAGGTTTGGCGCTGGGATGTGGGAGCGGTGGCTTTGTGCACCGGTCCCCGTCTTGAGAGACACAGCTTTAAAGCCTCGTCACTTTTCTTTTCCTCACACCTCTTTTGCATAGAAGTAACAGCTGCACCAAACAGGGGTAATGGGGGTATCGAGGAGGTCCTCCTTTCCCCTGATGGAAGGCGTGGTTAAGTTTAACCATCTAGCCCTTTACTGTAGAACCAAGAGCCCCATAGCCTGGATCGCTACTTTATGGAGATGGAGACAGTGATCAGTGATGATACACACTTCTTCCCACAGTGTAGCGTCTGGTGAAGCAGGGATGGAACCGACCCACCCGAGGACATCGAAGCTTTTGGGCGAAGGTGCGCTGCCACCGCTGGCTCGACTCGAGGCATTTGGTGGAGACCGTGGTCATCCATTCCCTCGCAGTCTAGAACCGAGCCACCTGCCACTGGGTGCTTGTACGGTTTGTTGCGCCAGGAAACTGAAAATCCCTCCAGCAACTCAGGGAAGAAAGGCAGGAACTACTTTCCCGTTCTCTTGGCTTTTGGCAGCTTTTTGCAATCGAAACGTGGTCTTACTGCTTCAGCCTGAACTTTGGGCCACTGGATATTAAGTTTTGCTGCGGCGTGTTTACACACGTCATGCAGGTCCACATCCAAGGCAGACGAAGAAGAGTCACCATCACCGGCCTGGCTGACACCCGAAGGTGTGGGTTTTGTAACCCGACCTTGGAGCACCAGAGGCGGTTCATCATCCTCATCTCCGTCGGTGATGAGAAGCTCAGAACCTGCATCCGAGTCTCCGTCATCATCACCTGCCATGGGGCAAGCTGTGAAGCTATGTCCGCTCACATCCAGCCGGCTACAATGTGAGCACTCCTCCAATGACTCGATGGCTGCTTGGGCATGCCTTAAGCCGAGACATGTCACACACATTTGGTGAGTGTCCCAACTCAAAATTTTATTTCCACATGGGCAAGCTCGTGGTTTTTCGTCGGCTTTAGCGTCAGCCTTTCCGGCGTCCATGCTAATTGCAGGGACGACTTCTGTGAAGCTACAGTGAAGCTAGTGACAGCTAAACTGGCTAGCCTAATATGGCTAGGTGTCAGGGAGTGTTGCGGCTTGCCCTGCTGATAGCTAGCACAGCAAAACAATAGCTTGTGTGAAGTATCGCTACTTCTACCGGTATTGCTACCAATGGAGTATTGCTACTCGAGTGAAAAACAGTGAAGCGTATTTCTACTCAACACAGTTTTCACAGCTAACAGGGCTGTTTTGCAACAGACTGAATGCTAGTTTTCTTCCGGTATACACTACCAGTCTGGAACGAAGCGCCCAGCGATCGAGTTCGCACTCGTATCTATGGACAGTTAAGCTAGGTTCCAGAACGTCAGGTGAAAGAGAGAAAACCAGTCGGGACTTCTGCTCGTAGGGAGAAGAGGTTTTTGAATGACCTGTCTGTGCAGGGCAAGTCCTATTATATAGGTAGGGGGTGGGACATGCCCCCTCTCTACCTGGCACTGACAGACTTATTCCCAGCCAATCAGGGCTGGTGGAGTGTAATAGGAGCTTCTGATGAGGTTACGCCCAGAGCGTTCCCATAATGAGACACGAAACAATGCTATGAAAGAGAATCTAAAATTTTCTGTTGTAAATCTTTTCCATAGATAAGCATACAAAGATTTAATTATTATTGAATATTAAACCAATCTCAGGTCATGGAGCCTCAAAGAGCAATGCATAGAACAATTCTGGCAGACAGTGTGTTGTCTAGAGTTCTTGCATTGATGAACTAATCTGGTGTCAGAATATGAAAAAACAGGACAATTTTTCTTTTTCAGGGTCTTTTTGCTTTGCTTATCGTAATTTTATAAGAATATTAAATCTTGAAAAATCTCTCTCTTTTATCCCTGCTGTGATAAAAATGTCATATTCCAATTTATAATTTATGTTTCACAACAAAAATTAAATAACCACTCTTTCTTTTCAAATCATGTTCCTGAAATATGGATGAACCATCCAGGTAATTCTGTTTTAGTGATCATTTGAACCAAATGTGTTTATAATTTTTCACAAGTTATCCTGTTAAACTGAAATGTGATGAAACTGATGATCAGCTCTTACATGTTTATATTTTAATCCAAGCGACAACTTACTTAACAGAAGTCCGCTGAAGTCGTGATGTGTCACTCTCTCTCTGCTGCTTATTCTGAGCAGACAAGAGGTTCTCTTTTTGCACAGCCTCCCATGTATTCAGACGGCTTGCCTTCCTGCCTTGCAGCTCCATAGCTAAGTATAAAAGAAATCAGTAAGTGCAGCTAAACAGTGGTAAGAAGAGAGTGGACATGTTGAATCATAAGTATGGTGTGAAATGATACTGCTTTTCTAATAGGGCCTTAAAAAAAGGTGTTCATACTTTTAAACACCATCCAGCTGTGTACAATTTAATCTGAGAATGGCTGCAGATGTTCTGTTTCTGACCTCAGACAGATCAGGGACAAAGTTATGGGAAAATTTAAAGGGATCCACGATTAGCTATAAAAATAGACCTTATTTGGGAAATATTTATTTTATATGTTATTTAGTTTTATAAATTTGAATAAAATATTTTCACAAGAATGTCGCCATGTTGTTCACGCTGCAATGCATTCTGGATAAATATGTGTAATGGTCCAACTGCCTGGCTCCTCCAGTCAAAACAGTGATGAGTAAAGTTATGAAGCTTTTTTAATTTGAACCGGAGTGCACTGACATAAATCGGAACACAGAAATAACAAGAGGTGATGATGAGGAGGAGGACCTCACAGAGGAAGAGGACAGAGTTGGCAGTAGCAGCTGGTGCTTTGCTGCTTCTGAGGACTTACTTCATTCAGCTTCGTAAATGAAACAATGAATGACACTCTGGTCGGACTGCGTGATCTGGTAAGTACTTCTATAGCTCTGTGTCTGGTTGTTGCTGAACTAACACTTCGTTCAGTGTTGGTAGTGGTTTCACATTCAGTACCGGTGTTCTAGCTCCATTAGCGCTGCTTGTCTTTGACGTTTCTCCCAGGGTCTGTAGTGCTGTGTCCGGTTCGGCAACATCTATGCTGTATAGAGTTTGGTGTGGTGGTAACAGCAACCACCACTTGGGTCCAGTCGGATCGGTGATGTCAGTACAGCAGTATGTCTCCTGTTAGCATCTCAAAGAGCATCCAGCTTTTCCTGTCTCAGCAGCAGCATGGCATTTATTTTTAGCTTGTGAAGGTAACAATAACCTGTTAGAGCCGTTCTTAGTTCTGCTGATATAAATGACTCAAAGTGTTGTGGAGAAATGTCCAGGGTACAGATTAAGTCCTTCGGAAGTTGTGTTCCACTCTGGCTCTCGCACTGCGCTCTCCTTTCTTTCATGTGTAGGTATAATTGTCCAGATTTGCCTAAATCTTTATTTATTTATTTATTTTTTTAATTACAGCCAATAGTGACACAGTGTGGCTTTATCTAAAATCACACCAGTCAAACGCAATATGATAAACAACCACTCGGGTAAAGTTAGCCCTCCTGTGTTTACCCTGTAGACTCCAGTACAGAATGGACCAAAACGCATCATCAACCCATCAGTAAAAAAAATGGCGACTTCTATGGGTGAAAAATATATCAAAAGATGTACATTTTTTAAAAGTAGCTATGTATTTTGGCGTATCACAAACAGCCATTTTTAGGTAATAGGAAAATTGCAACATATTTAGTCCAACATGTTCAACTAGTCCTGGATCCTTTTAAAACAATATTCCAAGCTTTGAATATTTCACAGCACTCTGTTCAATACATCATCTGAACATGGAAAGAGCATAGACCAACTGCAGACCTACCCAGACGTAGATGTCAACCTAAACTGTCTGGCTGAGCAAAGAGAACATTAATCAAAGAATCAGCTATTAGAGGATTATGATAATTCTGGAGGAGCTGAAGATAGGTGGGAGAATCAGCTCACATGATAACTATTAGTTGTGCATTCCACAAACCTGACAAGAAGAAAAGCATTGTTAAAGGAAACTTATAGGGAGTAATGTTTGTGTCTGGTTAAATGACACCAGAATTTAACTTTTGTTCACATGCAAAGTATGATAACCTGTCTTTTACCTGGTAAATACAAGGAGATGAAGACATCTCACCTGCAATACATGCCAATGCAGGAACCTGATATTCAACACAAGTCTAACTTTTAGGAACCTCTCTTTATGCAGTTAGATATTAGTCCATTTCAGACATGTTGCCTGTTTTCTACTTTCCCATTTCTCACCAAAGTGCTGACTCTTGGCAGAAGGAATTTGACGGATGTGTCTCTTGATAAGAATGTGAAGATGGGAGAAGATGATGAATGGTGGTGCCAGACAGGGTCTGTAGTGGTACTCCACAATGAGGTTGTAACGCTGAAATTTCCAGTAGATGTCACTGTGCCCCTGAACTTTGGAAAAGGTGTAGCTGCAGATAGAACATCAAAACATGGAGGAAAATAGATCCTACACTTATAGAACAATGAACAGATGTATAATGTTTGGGTACCTGAACATGGCAATGAGTAGGTTGACCAGCACTATGTTGGTAAACAGCAGATAGATAACAAGGAGGATTACAACCAGCCAGTTTGCATAGGTACTCATGCAGGGTTCTGCTCCTGCCTCAATTTCTGAATGGTTATATGTGCAGCTCAGTTCTTCCAGTTTGTCGGCTTGAATGAAGAACATCAGAGGAATGTTAGAAAATGACTGTCATTTAGTGACACTGATATCTAGTTCTTCAAGTTGCTTTTTCTAGTTAATCTTTGTGTGACATAGGAATCTCAAAAATATAATGACAAGTCAAAGAGAAGCTAACATATCAGGTTAGCTTCAACCTGGACAACAGCGTAAACAAGCATTTTTGCAATCTAAATAACTTTTGGGAGAATATCTGTCAAAATTCATGTAAAGAATTTATGTAAGTTAAAGTCAAGTCATAAAACATTTAAGAACATTGTCAGGTGATTGTTTGAAATTCTCATTCTTAAGCTAAAGGTTGAATTATTTGTAGGGATACAATGCTACTGTTTTACAAATGTTACCTTTCTAATTGCTAATAGCTAGTTTAAAATGTCAACATTGTACCTGCACCATTTTGCTGGATAGGAGCTAATATTCATATACTTGACACATCTTTCATTTTTAGTTTGACAGTAGTAATTTAGAAAAATGTATTTCATTATAAGATAGAATGACAGAAAATACAATATGATCACATAATAAATGTCATAATTATATAAAAAATACTTACTATCCATTTCATGAACAGGGATTTGTCCAAATATGTGCATGTATGGCCTGTAGAACACTCTGCGGAAAATCCACTTAGACCGGGGGTCATATGAAAAGAGGAGTGCCTGATGGGCAACGCCATAGGCCATCAGCCAAACACCCAGGAAGAAAAGGAAAAAGAAAACATCTTTCACCTGTGAAAAACAAAAATAGATGGTTGAGGAAGATTGCTGGAGTTACAGTGAGGGATTTCATCAGGAGGTAATACATGCATGCAAATAAGGCCCACATTATGCACTGCAAAAAAAAGACATTTTTTAAGTATTTTTGTTTTAGATTCTGGTGTAAATATCTTGGTACTATTGAAGTAAGACAAAACTAACTTGCAAGTAACTTTTTAGCATAATATACAAACTTGCTTTGAGTCAGTAAACCCTTAATACTGATGAAAGACTGCAAGTGAAATAATCTACCATTGGAAGACATTTTTTACATATTATAAGTTATAATTATCAGAATTGAGTCCTTATCAAACTTTAGCAACTAAATAGATTGTGTTAAGAAAATAAATTTAAAATAAGCTAGTTTTAAAACTTAACATGTCTTGATTCAAATGGCCTAATTGTGGTTTTGAAATTAGTCATGTATTCTGATTTTTTGACCTTTATGTTACCTGTAGTTACAGCACATGGTTTGCTAGGATCGTTTGAACTGCCTTTTGTCTGTGTGAGAAAACAATCAGGAGAAGTTCCAGCTTTTCACACTCATTTGTGAAAGGCCGTAAACACGACGGGGGTTTCTGGCTTGAGAGAGGGTCAGAGATAGCTCCTGGTTGGATGAGCAAAGATACGCCTTATTTGAATAAATTAAAGAAAAGATAAAACTTTCTACACAGAAGTAACAAATCAGATTTGCTCTGGCAACTCTCCAAAGAAGTCTTTGCACGTCTTTGCTTTTCTTTCTTTCCTTCTTTTCCAAGTCTGTCAGGTAAATGAATGTATGTCTCCGTTGTTCTGCAGTTTCTGGTGTAAGTCTATGCATTGTCTTATATTGGATTAAACTCTGTAATTCTGTGACGTCAACATGCATTGTTGTTGTTTTCCTTGTGGCCACACGTGGCCCGCCGAGAGGACCTGGGATCCAGAGGAAGAGAGAGCCAGACTTTTTCCAAAGTTAACCAATTTAGATATTTCTTCCTTAACAATTGGAATTGATATACTTTAATTTATAGCAAAGTCCATTAAACTGTAAGGTTTCTGGACCCAGTTGCAATGAAATAAACTCCAGAACCATGCTGGACAGTATGAGATTTGCTGATATGCCTTGTGTGGAGCTGTGCAAGTATCGTAGACAAACATTCACCCTTTGGTCTCATCTGTCCAAAAGACATTTTGTGGGTTTAGTTTTTTTTTTCACGTGTGACACAGCCTTTCAAATTGGCCATATTTGTTCTGTGTTTTTATGCATAAAACATACAGCATGCTTATTGAGAACCCTAAAGTCAGACTGCTTTTGACCTTTTTGTAAATACTCTGATATAGTTGATTTTTCTAATTACAACCATGATTTAAATTAGGTGTTTTGTGAGCAGTTCCATTACCATTTTTCCAAGAATGATGATTTTGGGTCCAAGTTGCTTGTGGATGGCAAAGATATGGATCAGACGAAGTGTAAAGACCATGTAGTCTATGGCCATAACAGCTCGTCCAACATTGAATGACCAAGGAAACATTCTACAAAAAAAATAGTTATTAGTCTTACTTTCCTCAAGGCAATAAAGTTATATTACAGTCCAACATAAAGAAGACAGATGTATCGGCAGGTCAGAGCATTACAGTGCAAGGCAACATGCAAGGCAACAGTGTAGCCTTGATTCCTTCATGCATGTTTGAGCAATCCTTTGACCTCCTATGGTATTTTGAAAATGCCTTTCCTCAATAACTCAAAGCAAAGGAGTGCTCACTCAGAGTAGGGTGGGTCCTACAGGTAAGCAAGTTCCTTGAATCACCTTAGAATTAATCCACCTTCTCACCCTCTTTTTGCATTTGTATTCATTTTAAAATGTCTTTAAAGCCTCCTCCTCACATTTTCTTTTTTTGCAGAAGTTTAAGTATGAAAATTTATATAAAACTTAAAATTACACTTTGTTTTTATATGTTTATTATTTTGTGTGAAAAGAAACTTTTGAATATAACAGTTTCTGGTTTGTCTCTTGACCATCTATGAAAAATGAATCTTTAACTACTTTAAAAATGTCTTTGTGGACCTTCAAGGTTTAATTTTGAGTACCCTTGGTGTAGACAGTCGCTGGTGAAGAAGACGACACAAAATGAGAGTTTCAATATCAGTAAAGCATTTAAAAAGAACTTAGGTTCATACAGGACTTATCATACAGTCCTTGAACTGATTAGCTCCCAAGACGAGAACAAAATTTCATTGACATCCATCCATCCATCCATCCATCCATCCATCCATCCATCCATCCATCCATCCATCCATCCATCCATCCATCCATCTTCTCTACACCCTTGTCCCTAGAGGGGTCAGGAGGCATTGGTGCCTATCTCCAGCTAACGTTCCGGGCGAGAGGCAGGATCACCCTGGACAGATCGCCAGCCTGTCGCAGTCATTGGTTGCTATTTATTTTTAAATGTATCTATTTTAATTCTCCTCTGTATTCAAAACAATACTTAATCCCCTTTAGTTCACCATGAAGCCTGAGAAATAATGGTTAGCATTTTTTTTCACACCAAGAATTAGGAACGAAATTAAATGTCCTGCATTTCAGTTTAAAGCTTCATCAGATTGGAATAACTTGCCTTCGTCACTTAGATTTGTCTCTACTACCCCCATCAAACAACTTGCTGCTGCTTTGAATTAGAACAAAAATTCATTTTTATTTTTCTTCTTTTGTGTCTGGATGTTGAGTGCATGTATCATATAATTGGTTTCAATTGATATGTATAATTATTATTTTATATACTGACTGACTAGGTTTGGGGGAAGCATTGAGCATGGTGTGAGAGTCTCTGTTCACATGTTTATTACTTATTATGATTTGTATTATTGTGGATTTTATTTATGTTTTACCCCTACAAAAATGAGACGGTACATCTCAAGGGGTTATTCTTGAAAGAAAAAAATTTATCCAACATGCAAACAACTCTTTGTGTTTGAAATTCTCTTTGCAAACCACATTCCTTGCTAATATAGAATTCTTAAACCAGTTTAAGATGTTCCCTCCAACTTTATCTTTGACAATAATAATAAAAGGCTATTTACAGGAATTGCTTACTCACTCACACAAGATGATGTTGCCTTCGCTCCTAATGTGTTTAATTTGACTTTTGACTTTTTAAGGCTGTTCTTAAAGAAACAGCAAACAAATTTGTATTGACAGGTCAGAGCATTACAAAAATTATTGAGAAATTAGCCACCCAATTCTGTTTGACGAATAGGCCCGTCACAATAACAGATTTTGCTGGGCAATTAATTGCCCCAGAAAATATTACAATAAGCAATAATGTTGTTGTTTTAAGACCATTGTTTACTAATAACATAAAATAGCATAACAATGAACCTTTCAAAGATCAATAAACTAATTTCTAAAGAACACATTCTAAATATCCAAAACTAATTGAATTGGATTATGAGCTTTTTGTAAACAAACTTATCTTCAAAATATATTCATTATTGGGCTCAAATAGGCAATACTACCAGTTAGAACCTTTGTGGGAAAACAAGTGTAAACTCACTACTGTGTAAATGTTTGCATCATTTTTCAAAAGGCTGGTTTTTCAATTAGATTAAAAGGGTATCATCAAACTCTACAAGCAAACTTTTAGTGTCACTATTTTGCACTGGCCTTCTGTAGTTTGTCAATTAAACACCTCTAATTGTAACTGTCTTCTGGCACTGACATGGTGATGGGAGTCAGCACCGCTCTCCTTACTTTATATTCATTTCCTATGGAGTTCGAGCAGTGACATAATAGTCTCTTACCAATAAAGTAACTATAAACAAATAAAGAAATAATGTAATAAAATAAGTCTGAACAACTTTCATGCTAAGCGAACAGCATAATTTGTGCATGTGAAATTTTGAGTTCGTACACGTGCACACAGGCTAGCAATGCTATACAAGAAAGTTGAAAATTGTTCAACTTTTGTCGCCGTCATTGCTATCGTGTCCTGTGTTTGGGTTCACCCCGAGTGGAGGAAAACTGATAATCTTAGCTCCCCGTGTGTTGAGCCGTTATTGTTTCTGAGTGCTCTTGGAAATGAGAGGAGAGGACTAACTAGAAGAGTGAAGCTTTTTGTCATGCAGTCTCTTAAGTAGAAAGAGAGAAAGACACAACAAAAACAAACAAGCGATTATTATCAAGCTCATTTTAGTTTATGTGCGACTAAATAATTTATTGTTTATCACAACAGGCCAATTGGCACATCCCTGTTTACTGGTGCTGTGCATTGTAACTTGTGGACAGTTGCGCTCATTATTACAGACAGACGTGGGCTGGGAACAAAAGGAATACATCTGGACAAAAAAATCCTGTCCTGTCAAGGACTTTAAAGTCCTTCTGCAAATATAGCTAAAACACTTCCAGCAGTTGCCTTGCTTGCCTTGTTAGAACAATCACCTGCAGATTAGAGCCAAAAGAAAAAGAAGAATAGCTGTGAGGTCACACTTGTTCCAGTGATCCTGAATATACTTCTTCATCCTTTGGAG
The DNA here is from genome assembly GCF_001443285.1 of Poecilia latipinna. Taxonomy (NCBI): domain Eukaryota; kingdom Metazoa; phylum Chordata; class Actinopteri; order Cyprinodontiformes; family Poeciliidae; genus Poecilia; species Poecilia latipinna. The sequence continues at coordinate 13,568 of NW_015115510.1, forward strand.
CAAAAATAAACTGCCCCCCAAAGAGGTCTGTGAACAAAGAACAGAGCAGGGATTAAATCCATCATGTGATTGGTTCATTTATGAAATGAAATGAAATGAAATTTTATTCGAACATGATACAAATATAAAATAAAATAGTGCACAGTAACAAGAAGTGCATAAGAAAGAAGAGAAAATACAGATTTTTTTGTTTCAGTTAACATATCATGCTCAAAATGGGGTAGGAAGAAGTGAGAACTTATAAACTCCTACCCCTAAACACTTAAATTTAAAATTAAACACATTAATGTGTTAAGCTAACAAAAGTCCCTTTTAGTAGTTGTCCTGTCGACAGATTAGTGGGTTTTTGACAGGGGTGTTGGGAGCATTTGCTGGAGCAGGAGTGCAAAATGCAGCTTTTCTCTTCCATGTGCAGTATGTTGGAGTATTTTATTTTTTTAAATCTTTTATTTGGAAAAATATCACTTTTTACCTTTGTTGCACATATTTCGAACAAAGAAGCCTTACACACAGCTGTAGTTACTTCAACTATACCACTAGCACAGTTAGACCAGAAAGTTCTATCACCTGATGGCACAAGTCATGCTTGCTCATTGGCACACATATGACACACATATGACATCACTGGTCCATTTTTGCAGGTAGCCACGGAAACCTAGAGTGGAGTTTTAGTGGTGTAGCTCCTATTAATCAAATTGAAAGGAGACATCACCAATGAGTGTAGGAGTGAAGGTATCACAAGCCTCTGTTCAAAGAAGACTCCAAGAGCAAAAATATAGAGATTACACCCAAAGATGCAAACCACTTGTCAGTAGTAAGAATCTGAAGGCTGGATCACAATTTGCAAAGAAGTACAGAGATGAGCCAGAAAAGTTCCTGAACACAATCTTATGAACTAATGAGACAAATATTAATCTCCACCAAAGTGATGGAAAGGTCAAAGTGTGGAGAAAGAGAAGAACTGCCGAACTGCTTTGGATCGGAAGCACACAAGCTCATCTGTGAGCCTCAGTTTGGTGGCTTGGGTGTGCATGGCTGCTTCTGGAACAGCTCATTCATTTTTTATTGCTGATGTAACTGATAATGGTACCCTAACCCTAACATTTTGCTGATTTACAGAGAAATACATCCCAAGTAATCAGGAGGAATTTTATCATGCAGCAGGACAATAACCCAAAATATACTGCCAACAAAACAAAGGACTTCATCAGAAGAAAAATGTGGAAGGCTTTAGACTGGCCAAGTCAATCACATGACCTTAACCAGGAGGTGAAAAGAAAAGAGAATGCATTTCACCTCCTGAAGAGGAGGCTGAAGGGAGAACTCCCGCAAAAAAGAACTGAAAGGCTTCTGTGGTGGCGCAGGGGCAAAGCACGATCTACTGAGGCCTTAGTCCTCATGGCAGTGGTCACAGGTTTGATTCCTGGCCTGGTGACATTTGCTGCACGTCTTCCCCCTGTCTCATAACCCTCTTTCCTGTCTAACTACTTTCAAATAAAGGCCACTAGAGCCAACAAAACCTTAAAAAAAAGAACTGAAAGAAGCTGCGGTAAAAGCCTGGAGTAGCATCACAAAAAAGAACAGTTTGGTGATGTCAGTGGGTCACAGGTGTTAGACAGTCATTGCAAGTAAGGGTTATGCCACCAAATGTTAAGTTTATTTGTTCCTTTACTTCTGCTCATCTATGAATGCTGTGGTGTAATACAAATGGTGAGATATCCTAATTTACTTAACACATCTACATGTAAATACCAAGAAATAAAACCTGATGTTTTGAACTCTTGTCTCATGCTCATCTTTTGTTGTTAAAATTAATTGTCTTCAGTGTACAACAAAAACAAAGGAATTTGCCTTGCCGTTCCAATACTTTTAAAGGGACAGCAAGTACATCACCGTCATATGTCTTGCATGTTTTGTATTGTTGTTCGGCATGAACATAATTTGTCATTTAGCATAAGCTAACGCTGAATAATAACTCATCTAGTCCTGTGTCTGACATTATGTTACCCATAATATGTGCACATATACTGTCACAGTAAATGCAACAGTAAACTGGAATTGAAAGTCTACATTGAGAAGATGCAGTTAGGCATAGTGATTAATCACAGTGTCAGAGTATGATTAATCTGATTAGTCTGTTTTAATCGATTAAGAGCACTATTTATTAAGGAGCCCGAGAAACTTTTTGAAAAATTGTGCATTCCTTTTTTGGGTGGAAAAGCTGTTTACACAGTTTCTGCAAAGCTGGTAGTGGTGGTGGAGTCTAAATGAGATACATGGAGCACAATCTACAACAGTTTCTACTGTCTAGAGATGCCTCTGATGAGGATATTATCCTAAGAGACACAAAGCTGAAGTTGGATGCCGATTGCAGGTTCCTATTCAGGAAATGGCTAAAGGGTGATTTCACATATTTTTTCACTACCTTTTGTAGGTTTTACCTACTCTAGTTAAAAAAAACTACAACAACACCTAGATTATTTAAACTTGGACTAAATTTTTCTTCTCTAATAGCAGAATATTTAAGCCAAGTTTGTGATTTGAGAAACTGCAATAAAGGGCGATTTCATTACTTTTTATGCACATGGTTCACACTACAACTGCTTCAGCTCCAAAACTACAACAGGTGGACACTTCAAATATGGACAAAATTATGTACTGACTAAATAATTTGAGGAGAATGAAGAGTCAAAATAGGCCATTTTGTGTTAGTGTAAGAAGTTCCAGTTAAAACCATAAAAATGTTCAAACTTGGAAACATTTTTATTTCACAGCTTTTATTTAATTTTAGAGATTGAAACGTCAATCTATTTCTTTGCATAGTTGAATGAGAAGCTCTCATTCAACTATGAATGAGAGCTTCATAGCTCTTCACTCAAAAAAAAAACAATAAAACATTTGGTTATGATTCAATTGAATTATTTTTCTGTATACATGATTATTTTTGGATGCTCACATTGCTTCAGTCACTTTAATTCTCTTACCGCTCCTCTATTTGGCCACGCTCAGTTTGTTCCATTGCCTCAGTCCTGGTTAGTGATTTTGTGATTTCCAGCGCATTTATGGATGCCTGTGTTATGTCCAAAACTGACTGCAGACTTCTCATATTGGTGGACATACTAAGCTACCTTTGCAAATATTTATTTTTTCTGACTTTACTCTGTTTTATTGCCCCTGAATGCATGTCATTCCATTTTCTACTGTCACTACCTGCTGGCCCAAGAGGGTTGAAGTTTGCAAACCAGTGACTCAATGCATTTTGCTGGGTTTCCTTAGAACTAAGCTAAGGAAACCCAGTAATCACTTACATTTGTCTTTAGCTTACAGTTTTTCATTTTTATTAATAAAAAACTGAACATGCAAAAAGTTAATAGAATAAGAAAGAAAATACAAATTGTTGAAAGCATCTCAGTTGATGCCCCCCTTTGGAAGGTAAAAGAGATCAAATGAAATCAAGAGCAGTTTTTGCTACACTGAATATAAAAACAGTGAGAGAAAACAGAAAGTCAAAAGTGGAAAACAGCAAAATAATGCTAATTTCAGAGGAGGAGGAGATCAGTGCTCATGCAGTCCAGATGCAAATAAAGTGCTGAAATCGCCCTTCTAGTCAAGGTTTGAAGGATCTAAATGTTGTAATTAACTAGAGTAGATGAAAGATACTGACGATACTGAAAAAATAGGTGCCATCGCCCTTTAGCAATTTGATGAATAGGAAGCTGCAATCAGAAACCAACTTCAGCTTTGTGTCTCTTAGCATAATATCGTCATCTAGGACATTTCTAGACCAGAGGAAATGTTTTAAACCATCCTTCATGTCTCTTTAGACTCCACCAATACATTTGCAGAAAGTGCATAAACAGCCCTTTAATCCAAAAAAGGAATGCAGGTTTTTCAAAAAGTTTCTCGGCATCTCAAGAAAGTAAGTCGGGATTGCTTTTTTTTTCTCTCCATGTCATCTTTGAAGCTCCATAATTTAGAGCCATAACACCAGTTTTAAAGTCCCTACACTGGCTCCCTGTAGCTCAGAGAATAGACTTTAAAATACTGTTGTTATTTTATAAATCACTGAACGGTTTAGCACCACAATACATTAAAGATCTGTTATTGCTGTACCAACCGTCTAGACCCCTCAGATCTTCTGGTTCTGGTTCTGCTCTGCATCCCCAGAACCAGAACCAAATGAGGAGAAGCAGCATTCAGTTTCTATGCACCATAAATGTGGAACAAACTTCCAGAAAACTGTAAAACAGCTGAAACATTGAGTGCCTTTAAATCTCGACTTAAAACCCACCTGTTTAGAGTTGTATTTGAAATGTAATCAATTACAAATTTAATGATGGTATTTGACTTAATGTAATGTTTTGATTGTTGATTCTATGTTGCATGACTTTGTGTTTTAGTGTTTGTTATGATGTAAAGCACTTTGAAATGCCTTGCTGCTGAAATGTGCTGTACAAATAAAATTTGATTGATTGTTTTAAACTTCTCTGCAACTTTCTCCTTGATTTGTCTGTGATATCTCTTGGTCTTCATAATGCTGTTAGTTCAATAATGTCTTATTTGCTGATAATGGCACAAAATGTGAAAAAGTTTAAGGGGTATAATGATATTAGAAAGACACCATTATAATAAATAAATATTATTTTCCACAATTTTCTAGCTGTAATGGTTTTAAGAAGTAAACGCATACTGTGTGTCAGTGTAGACAAATTTGTGTGGAAATAACCAACCTGTCGGATCTCTTCACATACTAATGTGAAGACCCAAAAGTAAAGCACAAATTCCAGAGAGGAGGGGCCGTCCGGGGGAGGACTTTTGAAGTCCACCAACAGAACATAGGCAAACAGGCAAAGGAACAGGAAGTACATCAGCACATTGCCCAGGAATGAGGTCACAGGCGCATACCAAAACTGCCTCCACCTTGACACGATAAACGGTCTTTTGGAATTAGTCTGCATAGAGTCTGGTTGAAAAAGAAGCAAGACACACAACAAGTCAAGTCAGTGCCAACCAACAAAAAATAATTGCAGCCAACAACATAACTGAATAATATTACTAATATTCTATATTATTCGGAGTGGTGTTTTCTTTAGACTATGGTCCATGACCTTCATGCACTAATGATGGAAAGCTACAGTGTCTTGTAAAAGTGTTCATACTCCTTGAATTTTTGCATATATTGTCACATTACAACAATCAAATATAGTTCAATAAAATTTTATGTGAAAGACCAATACAAAGTGTTTTATTGTAAAGTAGAAGGAAAATTAATCATGATTCAAAAAACTTTTACAAAGAAAATACTGAAAAGTGTAGTGTGCAAAAGTATTCCTGTCCTTTGAGTGCAACCAATTGCCTTCAGAAGTTGCCTGATGACTGCTAATGACTAAACATAATCCACCTGTGTGTGATCTAATGTCAGAACAAATCCAGCTGCTCTGACACCTCAGAGGTTTGGAGAAATATTGGGGAGCAAACAACATCATGAAGTCAAAGAAACACAGCAGACATGTCGGGGAGAAAGCTGTAGAGACGTTTAAAGAAGACTTAGGCTAGAGAAAGATTTATCAAGAAAGAGTCTGACCCAACTGTAAACCTACAAGACAAGGCTGTCTACCTAAATTCCCAGGCTTAACAAGCAGAGGTCTGATCAAAGATGCAGCCAAGAGGCCCATGGTGACTCTGGACCAGATCATCCTCAGCTCAGGGGGAATCTGTCCACAGAACAACTATTAGTCATCACAACACATATGTGGTCTATATGGAGGAGTGGTAAGAAGAAGTCATTGTTAAAGAAAATCATAAGTATACATGTGGAAGAAGGAGCTGTGGTCAGATCACAACAAAATTGAAAATTTTGGCCAAAATGCAAAATGCTGTGGCGATGGAGAACTAACACTGCACATCACTCTGAACACACCATCCCCACTGTCAAATATAGTGGTGGCAGCATCATGCTCTCGGGGTGCTTCTCTTCAGCAAGGACAGTGAAGATGGTTAGAGTTGGTGTGAAGATGGATGGAGCAAAATACAGAGCAATGTTGGGAAGAACCTGTTGGAGTCTGAAAAAGACTTGAGACTGGGGCGGAGGTTCAGCTTCCAGCAGGACAACCACCCTAAACATGAAGCCAGGCTACAATAGAATGATTTAAAACAAAACATATTCATGGCCCAGTCAAAGTCCAGACTTAACCCTAATCGAAAATCTGTGGATAGATCTGAAAACTACTGTTCACGCAAACATTCTCCATCTAATCTGACTGAGCTTCAACTGTTTGGCAAAGAAGATTGAGCAAAAGTTTCAGTCACCAGATGTACAAAACTGGTAGAAACAAACTAACTGACTTGCAGCTGAAATAGCAGCAAAAGGTGGTTCCACAAAGTTCAGGGGGCCTGAATACTTTTGCTCTATGCACTTTTAAGGTTTTTATTTGTAAACATTTTTTTCAATCGTGTATCATTTTCTTTCTACTTCACAATTGTATACCACTTCATGTTGGTTTTTCACATTAAATTCTGATGAAATATATTTATGTTTGTGGTTGTAATGTGACAGACAAAGTATGGAAAAGGGGTATGACTACTTTTGCAAGCCACTGTAAATTTTAACCACCACTGCAGCCAGTTCCATTGCTGGCTGCAGTGCCAATGTGATAAAACTGGTGAGAAACAACTTATTAGACACACTTATGGACACACACACACACACACACACACACACACAGCTATAAGGAATTCTTCTCTCCATGCATTTCTCAGAAAAGTGGTCAAACTATCTTAACTGATGATAAAAGTGTGTAAATAACTATCTGACAAGGACAGAGACTGTTTACCTCACTATGTACTCAAGTCAGTCATTGTCATTTTGTTTACATGTCACTGTATTTATTTATGCATTTATTTATTATTTAATTTCCCTTTGGGATTAATGAAATATTTTTTATTTGAATTTGAATCAAACTGAATATTGCATAAAACATTTTTTAACTGTGTTGACAGGGTTCTCACTTTACAGGAAAGTTGTATATTCCATAAAAACTGCAATGGATTTTGTTTTTGGCATGCAAGAAAAACATATCTATGCAAATATGGTCCTTCTGGCCATATTTATGACCACTGGGATATAATCTCAAGATAAATAGGGCAGAATTCATCAAAATTTATTTGATTTATTTATTTTTTTGTTATTACCCAACCTCCTCATAGAAAGCCATGATTTTGATCCGATAAGCCAGTTTGGACTTGTACTTGGATGCAGTATTGTCAAAGTACATTCCAAAACTGAAAAAAACAACAACAAAAAAACAACCTCTTTCTAAATTAACAAAGCTCAAGTAGAGTCAGACTTTTCATTCACAAAGTCCAGGTAACTTATTAGAATTGAATGTTCATAGCAGAGATGGAAATTAGCATCCGCCACTGGCGGGTAAAAGCATAGACATAATATAAGGATTATATTATTATATAATATATATATATATATATATATATATATATATATATATATATATTATATTATGTCTATGGGTTAAAGTATGAAGTGACGTGTAAATCAGAGCGACGCACCCGGCACTGTGGTGGGTTGACAATTTGAACAGAAAAAAAAGGCTGGATTCAGTTTGACTGAAGGATGCCGGCCCTGACCGTCTGACTACAGACTGATGCACAGACTGTCCATATCTGGTGGTCCATAATTTAACAAAAATATTATATTATATTATATTATATTGACCGCATCAGCCCATTGGTAGATTTTATTGACAGACATTGTGCTTATCCAATGAAATCCCTCAGCCCCACTTGGCCCGCCCCTCTCCTCCAAGGTTATAAATGGCGTCATTGCAGCCTACCAGAGTCCGAGAAAAGTGAGCGGATACGAGACGAGGCGAGTCAGAAAAACTATGACAACTATGCGAGTCCGGGAAGGGGAAGCCAACACTAAGCTAGCAGGCAGTCAGAAAAATACTGTGATAACACAGGAATGATGACGGCTCGTGGAATTAATAATGGACACTTTCTGAGATATTTTAGTAATAAGAATAATCGTGAATTTCAATAGAAAACGTAATAAGAAAGGGAAAATGAATAGAACAGTTAGAAGACAGCTATTGATACCATTTAAAAATGTTTAAAAATGACTTGACACATCTTCAATAAATACTATCTGGAGGAGTTGTAGCCAAAATGTGGAAATGTTCAATATTGGAAATGATTGCAAGAATGTTAGAGTTGTGTAGTTAACATTTGCTGTTAGTAATTACTTCAAGTGAACTTATTGCACTACACCTGTGTTAAAGTATCCATGCTTTATGTTAAATTATTCTAAATACGTACCTATCTGTTATAAAGGTAATGGTTAGGTTATGATTAGGTTATCAGCTGCAGTAAAACACCCCACTAGCATTCTGTACATTTATATAGTGAAATGCTTCTCTGTAGTGAATTTATTCTTCCTGTTTGGATCTAAAATAAACCATTTTTATGCTGTGGAGCTGTACCTTAGATGTTCATCTCTGAAGCCATTTTATATTTTGTAAGTTTAGGAGCATGTTACTATCTCTTTTATGGTTAAGGTTTTAGAAAGAGGCAGAACCAGTTCAGTTCAGTTGGCAGTCAACATATATAAATGCATCTTGACCAATAAAATACATACAAAATGCTGTTAGCAAACTTGTGTCTTCTACCTGACTATTTAGCTTGCTAGTTCTGAGGCAAATGATAAAGTGAGTTTGCTTGATTAAAGACTGAAGTCATTTTGTTCAAGAGGAAATGGAAATGATGTTTTTTGGGCAATTTGCCACCTTTAGATAAAAATATATTTACATATATATGATAGACACTGCAGTTAATTTATTACCAGGGATGGGATAGTTACTTTGAAAAAGTAACTTGATTATTCAGTTACTTCACTAGGTGGCATTCATCCTCTCTCCTCATTGCATTAAACTACTGCATGAGAGAAGCATAGAAAATGACTTGTTATTTTGTCTCTGATTATTGGATTGTAAATAGTAACAAGTAAGTACTACTTGTTTTGTTACTTAGTAAAGCATTACTCTAATCTAATATATTAGATTATTAGATTAGAGTAATGCTTTACTAAGTAACGTGTTGATGAAACCATTGTTTATGACATTTCTGCTCAAGTTATTTACGGATTTGTCAGGTTTCCCATATGTGTCCCCACAATGATAAACTTGTTCCTATGCCCTTGGTCATCACACCCTTACCTTGTGAGGCAAAAGATGCTGTATGAATGTTTCCCTGACACCTTCTGGCAATTTTAACATTGTCCTGAGCCAGAGTATGTTTCTTGTAAAAAACAAAAACAAATAAATAAAAAAAAAAGAACAATATTTGAGTTGAAGTCTTAACTTATTCATGACTTTTTTATTTTTTATTTTTTGGCTTTTGCTAACCTCTGCAGTTCTATATTGTGATTTTTTTCTTTTTACATCATTAGTACATGCCTATGCAAATAGTGGAACACACATCCTGCCTTTTAAGTTTTCCCTCTGGGTCTTCAATTCTTCCATTTCTTCCTCACTGCAGTTAAAGCAAGCATGGGTTTTTATTGTTACAATAGTACCAAAATGATCAAATACAATAGTTTGATTTATATATCATTTGATTTTACTTTTGTATGATGTCGGCAATGGAGAAGTCAGTGGCATCATTCCCCCCTACGCTGTCGTTGTCTCTGATGTGGTGATCTGCGGAAGGTTTCATCTCCTCTTCTGGTTCCCTGAACACACACAAAAAAACATCACATCTGCTTTTAAGGGTCGACTGAAGAAAAAATATCACAAGAATTAAACCTTGTTGTGATATCTCCCTTTTACATTCTTCCAGAGATGACAAAATAAAGACCTTGAATGAAGGACTGCTAGCCAATCAAGAGAGCAGAAAGAGGAGTAAGAGCAGCACTAAGCAGGAAAAGCACAGACATGCTTTTGTCTATGCTTTTCAGTGGGTACAGACAGTATTCAGACCCTTTTACATTTTTCAGTTTCATTGTCACCATGCAATGAAACAAAAAGTTCATATTATTTCTCATGAATGTACACTCAGCATCCCACCTTGACAGAAAAAACAGAAATCTAAAATTTTTGTAAATTTACTAAAAAAGAAAAAATGAAATATCACATGCTCATAAGTATTCAAACACTCATATTTAACTCACATGCTGTCCATTTCTTCTGATCTTCCTTGAGATGGTTTTACTCCTTCATTGGAGTCCAGTGTATGTTTAATTAAACTGATTGGACTTGATTAGGAAAGGCACACAATTGTCTGTAGAGTCAAATATTGAACTTTTTGAAGTTAATTCTAACCTGGCACTGCTGATCACCTGCCCAATACAATCCCAACAGTGAAACATGGCAGTGGCAGCATCATGCTTTGGGGGTATTTTTCAGCTGCAGGGACAGGATGACTGTTGCAATTGAAAGAAAGTTGAATGCGGCCAAGTACAGATATCCTGGAAGAAAACCTATTCCAAGTGCGCAGGACCTCAGACTGGGACGAAGGTTCACCTTTCAACAAGACAATGATCCGAAGCATACAGCTAGAATAACAAAGGAGTGGCTTCAGAATAACTCTGTGACCATTCTTGACTGGCCCAGCCAGAGGCCTGACCTAAACCCAACTGAGCATCTCTGGAGAGATCTGAAAATGGCTCCACCAACATTCACCGTCCAACCTGACAGAACTTAATACAGCCAGGATATTCAAATATCCACTGTCCTGGTTTTGTGAAGCAGGCCTCTGGATAAAAGATAAAGCTAGGCTTGACATACCGTGATCAGCATATTGGTTTTTCCACTTTACAAGGGTTAAACCAGGCTTAGTGGGGATTCATGTCAAGCCAGGTCCTTATGGAGGAATTTTTCTGCCATAATTTGACAGCACACATTTTCAGTCTGAAAGCAGGACTTCATGTCTTTTGTCTCAAAACTTGTAATGTTTACCCCAACCTTCCTCCTCACGCTCTTGCAGAACTCTCAGCTCACTTACGAAACATTCTCTGCTTGCTTTAGAACCGTCTTTTGGCACCGTCATTGGTAACCTCTCAGCCAATAGAATGAAAGTGTTGTACTGAGTGCGTTTGTTTCCTTCTAGCGGGTGTGCCTGTGTGGC
>NW_015115510.1:28078-35322 GCF_001443285.1 Poecilia latipinna
TGTGTAAAACCAGGGAGAGAACTAAAACATGCAGGATGCCGGCCCTCCAGGACCGACTTTGGACACCTCTGATAGGGAGTTGGTTGGGTGAACAAACTCCTCCCTAATATCAGAAGGCTGTTAGCGATCAGTAGCTCACTGCTGGCAGATGTTCAGTGCAACATGAAGCAGAAAGCTGAGGTCGTTGTTTCTCCCTACATCCAGTGGGTGGCGCAGGCTGCTACAATCGATAGTAGCCACACAGGCACACCTGCAAGAAGGAGACAAACACACCCAGTACAACACTTTCATTCTATTGGCTGAGAGGTTGCCAGGCAACGGTGCATTTTTGTTCCAGAAGCAAGCAGAAAATGTATTTTAAGCGAGCAGCGTCCAAGCAGAGAGTATGTCTCAGTGCAAGGAGAAGTTTTGAGTACAAGCATTATAAGTTTTGAGACAAAAGATATGAAGTCCTGCTTTCAAAATAAAAATGCAAGCAAAAGTATTAAACGTTTGAGAACAAAAGAGGAAATCCTGCTTTCAGACTGAGAATGTGTACTCTTGGATTATGGCAGAAAAATTCCTCCATAGGCCTTATGCAGTTGAGGTTCAAGATGTTAAATGTGTCTTGTTACAATGTTATGGGAGACAAAAGAATCTTCAGTAATATCCTATGGCTAATGCCTACCTGAGTTCAAAATAATATTAAGGTAACATACATATGGCCACCCTCTGTACGTTCAGTTTAGCTAGAGATAAACACAGAAAACAGAGTTCTTTGATGTACTGTTAGTCAAGACTCAGGAACAAGGGATGAAATCTTGTTTATTTAGTGTACAAGAACTTCAAAACTACCATTTCAACATTATCAACATGCTAAATGGAATGAACTGGACTCTAATAAGAACAATTTTCATTCATTTTCATTTGACTTGATTTATTCTTGTCTGACATCTGTGTACATATAATGACCTTTGTTAAGAATCTGTAATATGTGAAAGAGCCTTGGAGAAAATTCAGCTGAACTAAAACGATGCATCATTGGTTGTAAAAATATTAGAATGACTTTGGTTATAAATACATAATCACAAATTTTGAGGACACAAACAATGCATTCTCATTTCCAAATCAATTTCTTATGGAGGAAAACTAAACTTACACTCTGCTTGAGAAAAACTATTTGATGCATTACTTCTCTTTATTTCAGTACAATGTAAAAAAAAAAAAGCCTTAGCAAAGACAAACTAAACTCAATAAAGTGTTGTTCTCTCACAGTAAAAAAAGAGTCATAAAGAAACCATCAATTTCAAATCAAATATTAATGCAAGCACAAACCTTGATATTAAGCTCTCAGTTTTGCAGAGCAATAAGGGAAGACTAACCTGAAGCTGATCAGGTTGGTGTAGATGAGTGGAGGCATGAAGAAAGAGAGAATCAGCTTCCAGACCTCGGTAGACCTCTCCATGTCACCCCACCATATCTCAGACAACAGAGACTGTCGCAGAGCAACACAAGGTCATGATGTTATCAAAGACAGAAGACAGACTGATGATATTCAGTCTGTATCTACAGCAATAATCAGTCCCAGAACACTGGGAAGCCTGACAAATGTGAAGTAGGCCAAAACTTTCAGTCAAATCTCAAGTCAAAGTAATGATTTTTTTATTTATTTCTTCCACCATAAACACACATAGACAGTGCTTATTATTGTGTGTGAGGAGGGCAGTTAGAACTGAGATGTTGGAGTTATGCAATGCTTGCACTTTATTGCAATGCAAGCATATACAACTAGCTATACGTAATTTATGTACTGTTATCTGGGGCATTACTTAGCCATTCAAGACTTCTAAATGTAGACAAAGATCTGAAAATGATACCAGCTTTCTGAGTTTATTATCATACTTGTTGAAAATAAACTCAGATCTTTTTTATTAAATCTGAACATATCTTCTGTAATAATTATTTCAGTAACAGGTGTTAGGAGTATTTTACCTTCTTATTAAGTTATGATTGGTTTTCACTGTTTGTGATCACATACCTTCTGTTGTTAAAGTGAACAAATTACATTGTGTGACAAGAATGTATTCGTCTAAAATACAGCTTTGTTGCAATGAGTACTAATGGCAAATGGCTTTTACTTTTATAGTGCTTTCTCAAGTCCAGAGGACCCCAAACACTACATTAAGTCATTCACGCATACACAGATGGTGGAAAGCTACTGGATGGTAGCCACAGCTGTCTTTAACATCTCTGTGTTTCTGTGGAGGAGTGGAATACAGTACTGAGAAGGTTGACTATCATATTTAAAAAGGTTAAACACAAGATAATTAGGGAACTATGATTCTTAGAATAATTTGACTAAATAACATAATTTTCTTAGTGCAAAATCAATGTAGGAATAAACTGGGAACAGAGTGGATTTGAATTTGGTGCATGTTTGCTTTATTTTCACCATTATTTCTCACATAGAGCGCCTGCATTTCTTACACAGAGTGATTTTAAGTAGTTTTGAGTAACGGGCATAAACAAGGGTGAAATTTACTCATCCAAATGGTGATAAATTTATGCATAGAGCAAATGCTTTCTTAGGCTTTGGAACACAAGAGAAGCATGGTGGGAATCATTATTGTCAAATGGACAAAACATGGGATTCAGATTTTTGGAACTATGTATTTTTCTACCTGAACACCATCATGACTGAAGAACAGTCGGGCATCGGCTGCTGTGGCCATCTCCAGACATGTAGCCCCGCCCCACACAGGAGACTTCCTTATAAGGAGTGTGAAGGAGCGGCTCTCACTGCTTTGGTAACACTCACCAAATACATCTGAAAATACAGGACAAACAGAACATGAAAGTTTTGGGACATAAGCTAGCCGGTTTAGCACTAAGTTCAAATCTATGATTCATTTTGTTAGGTCAAAAAAGAGACTACAAAGAGCCTCATTGTTGATCACAAGCCATTTTCATTTATACTATTGCCTGATCAGACCTCAAAGGATGGATTAAGACATGAGAAATTGGTAAAATTATGCTTTATATTAATCTTAATATTACTGGCTTGTATTAATGACTTTAATGCTCAATAAAAAAATAACTTGGTTGACAAAACTAACATATCAGCCTTTTACGTGGAAGATAAGCTAATGTCATGTTCAACATTTATGAAAGTAATGAACAGGTGCAGGTTGTTGGAAATATTAGTTTAATTATGCTAGTTTTTAATGTTAATATTTGCTAATGTTGAAATATTAGATTATGTTTGTTTTTAGTAGGCCTCAAATTGGTTAACTTTTGACTTGGTTTAATCTATGCAGGGGTGAAAGTAGGGACACCTAGAGACAATTTGGAGAGGCCAATTAACCTAACAGTCATGTTTTTGGACTGTGGGAGGAAACCAGAGTACCTGGAGAAAACCCACACATGCACAGGGAGAACATGCAAACTCCATGCAGAAAGACCCGGGGCTGGGAATCAAACTCAGAACCTTCTTGCTGCACGGCAACAGCTCAACCAACTGCGCAGCCACCATATGTATACACTTTTGTCATAGTACCCCCAAGAATTTAAAACTACTTTCACCCCTTAATCTATGTATACCCTAATCAGTAGAGTATTTTAAATTAGATGTAGTACTCCATTTACTGTATTTGTGGGACTATAAGCCACCACTTTCTTCCCACGCTTTGAACCATGCAGTTTATAGCCCGGTGCGGCTTATCTGTGGATTTTTCTTCTACCGCCACAGGGCTCTTTTGCAGGAAGTAAATCATTGGAAGTCAAAATTGGAAATCCAAGAAGAAAGCACTAATTTTCATTTAGAACAAGCAAATGCTAGCAGCAGGTACACCAGAGAAATTTCTTCAAACTCATACCCATCATGGAAACCACACGAAGACGTTCATATGATGCAGCTTTTAAGTTGAGGGTTATCGATCTGGCAGTACAGGAGGGAAATAGAGTCGCTGCACGTAAACTCAGTGTGAACGAATCGATGGTTCGGCGTTGGAGACGGAGGGCTGAGTCCTTAATAGCAGATTTATTGTGAAAAAAACGTGAGTGGTGGAGATATCAGCAGCGTATAGCCCAGTGCAGCTTATATATGTACGTATCCAGTTTTTTCAAAACATTTTATAGGTGCGGCTTATAGTAAGGTGTGCTCTATAGTCTGGAAAATACGTTAATTAAAATTTGTCTACTTAGTAGAATTTTTTCATATACGATTACAACCTTAAAAATGTATGTTACATATATTCATCTGAAAAAAAAATGCTGTAGTTTGTTATAACCAAAGAAGTAGAAATCTAATCAGAAAAATATTGAGCATAATTGATGTTTTAGTATTGAAATTGCTCATGTCTGTTTTATATAAATTTGAAGATATTATATGGGATGGGTGCAAATTTCTATAATCAAAACCTGTTTAATGTAGCAACACACCAGGTCAATGTAGAGGTCAGGAGGGCTTTGTGTGGAGTTAGAAAACCAGGTTGGGGCAGTTTGGAGGGATGGAAGTACACCTAGTTGATAAAATTTGGTCCCACATTTTTTGAGTAGAAATGTTTCCACATGAAATAGCACATCCATTGTTCTTAGCTTGGGAAGCTGCTTCAAGGAGTGTAGAGAGGATGGCTTAGGCAGTGAATTTACTGGATGCCGTGACCTTTAGTAGAGTTGTTTTCGTGCAGCATAAGACCTCCATTGTTCCTGGCCAGAAAAAGTCTCATGCTTTGTCTGCGTGCAGCGGTAGCCCAGAACCACGTGCTGCTGGGATGTAGGATGAGTCCACCTCTAAAACAAATAACGTCAGAACGCACCAGACAGAAAAAATCCACCTTGATGTACTTGGATATAAAAGTAATTGAGCTAAAACAGCTATTCAGATCACTGGGGTGAGACTGCATTTTTGTTCTGTCTGCACAGTGCTCCCCTGAGAAATGTCTTCGTAATTTGTATTTTTCTAAGGTAATCAATGTTTTCTTTGTGGCTTTGGTATGGTCATGCTGAGATGTTGGTGTTATTTTATCCATTTGAGTGTTTGAATAAATTCTGGTTGATTGTGAAGTGATTATTGTCTTTATGGTTTCACATTTACACCCTGAATTAACAGCTCTGGGGAGACAAGATAACAAGCAATAGGTAGAAATATCTCGTTCTTAACAAGGTCAATAGGTTAGAATATCTTCAAAAAGAAAATTCTGTTCTATTACTTGGTTCATAAAGCAAATCTCTGGCTTACAGCTGATAAAAACTAAATTCACTTTCTCAGAAAATTTGAATATTTCATTCATCTGTCTCTCCAGCCATCCCCGCTTATTCTCCCAGGGTTGTAGAGTTTTATCACACTGATACTTTTAAAAATATTTTTATATGTTGTGGCCAAGGGTGTAACTTTGTGTTGCAAGTTGGTGGGGACAAAGAGGAGTGGGGGAGGGGGAGGATGTTGATGCACCCACAGTTACTAGAAGGCCTTTTCTTTTAATAATGCCAAAATTTACATATGAATGCCAGAAAGTCGTATTCAATAAATTAGATATGTCTTGATCAGGCTTGTCAGATTAATAGTACCTTTCAAAAATAACCTTTTAGCAGGTATTAAACATACTACAAAATATAAATATGTTAAAACATACATAATCTAATTAATCTATATAATGTCTTTCATTTGGTGATGGAACTGCTGACAAAGGAACTTTCCAGTCATATTCTAATTTATGGAATCAGCCTGTATTTGCTCAATGCTTGCCTACAGTTGAAAACAGTTTCACAATTCAGTAATATTTTTTGTTAAGAATTATCACATAGTTGCCTCTTATTGTCTGATTTTACCAAGTGCTAAAAGCATCAACAACATGAGATTCTGTAACAATCAAAATGTTATTAAACATTTTAAAAACAGAATAAGTAATTTCTGTGTAAACCAAATGAATCCTGGTCAGTACAAACGTTGTACTTTTCTATTATGTGATTCTGATTCCACATCTGTCCCTCAGCTGGTTGGCAAAACCTTTTGTCTTGCTGACTTACACATAGCAGATGAGATGTGATGTGTCTTTAATATAGCAAATAATAAAGACGCAAAACCTTTTTTGGGTCTGGTTGGGGCAGTTGGTGAGTAGAGTGACCATCGATATTACTGGATTCTATAATATGTGGCTTAAAGCTGAGATGCTGATGTTTGGATATGTAAAACATATATTCTCTAGGCTATTAAATCTACAGGTCCTTCTCAAAAAATTAGCATACTGTGATAAAGTTCATTATTTTCCATAATGTAATGATAAAAATTAAATTGTCATATTTTAGATTCATTGCACACCAACTGACATATTTCAGGTCCTTAACTGTTTTAATACTGATGATTTTGGCATACAGCTCATGAAAACCCAAAATTCCTATCTCAAAAAATTGCGGTTGGCGATTCCCCCCGCACAGACTGGGGCCAAGCCGTCACCGCTGCCCTGAGGGCTCCAAAAGTATAAAAGTTATGTGAAAATTCTGGTATTGTAAAGAGTATTACTAAAATATTTATACAAATAAGGAGTTAGGTTTGGAGGTTGGTTCTAGATCAGGGCCAGGATAGTCAGGGTTTTTCCATGGCGACACTTAAAAAAGAATTAAACAAAAAAACAGAGCAATATTTCATTATTTGATATATCAAGTAAGCCAAAGAGCAACTTGTGTCTCCAGAGATTCAGGCTGCAGAGCCCTGATCTAGCAGATGGAAAGTGTGATCCTATACAGCAGCTAAAAGTGCAGCACTATAATTTTTAATTCATTGTTAAAATAAAATTGTGAAGGTTAAAAAAAAAATCCACCTCTGAATATTAACAAAATGCTTTTATTTAGCATAATTTCTTCTGCACCCCTGCTGGAAATTAATCTAGATCCGCCCCTGGGCAGAAGGTCTATGTCTGACATTAATAATACATAAAATGACCACCGAACACTGAATTAATATGTCAGCATTTCTTAATAAAACAAACAGAAAGCCCTAACACATTTTTTTTTTAAAGAAGGAAATATTTATGTATTTACTGTTAATCTCTTAATATGATTTGGTCTTTAAATGGCCATTTATATTATTTTGGCTGATACGACTATACATTAAATAAGCAAATAATTGATTATCTAATAATCAAACCATAACAGTCAAAACCACAAAAAGAAACTTAATCAATCATAGCAAAATGTTCTGTACCATATCAGCCCCAGGATTTGATTGAGGAATGAAGAGATGATGATGTCTGGTTCTTTAGGTTCTA
>NW_015115510.1:39053-39629 GCF_001443285.1 Poecilia latipinna
TAGGGAGGAGATCGATTATTTTTTAGAGATTATCTGTCTCGTGTTAGGACAGCGAAAGTTTTAATACGCATGTAAAATGTATTTTTTTAAGTTAGATGCTGCAGCTTTAAACAGCAGGTTGGTGTGAGAGTCACTACCAGGTGGAGCAGAAGCGAAGCTCCGTCTGTCAGATATTACTACCTGTAGCGTAGCAGCGGTTCAACAGGAGAGCAGAACCAGCGTCTTACATCGCAGCTCGAAGACTTAAATAATTTTCCAGGTTATTTGTTTAGCTTTCTGACCGTCATGCTAATCCGGGTGAGTGTTTGTAGCTGTGCGCTGCTTTACCTGCTGTCTGATCCTCCATATGTCTTTTTTTACTGCAGTGAGCCTCGATGTAGCCAAACTCCGTCAAGTATCTCATTGTTTTTATGTCTATTAGCTTCGTTGTGTTGATGCATTTTGACCTGCTTCAATTTTCCGCCGCAACACGCAGCAAACTTCCCCTTTCACTCAGTGCGTTATAGTTCCACATCGCTTAGGATTTGTTGCTGCGCGTTTGCGCAGAGTGAAGGAAAGAGGAGACCAGCTGCACAG
>NW_015115510.1:39762-40241 GCF_001443285.1 Poecilia latipinna
TATCGGCAACAAGAGACCGTGATCGGCGATCACGGATCATACACTTTTTCACGAAAATCGGCCCGATTATGATCGGTGACCGATCGATCGGCACACCTCTAGTTCTAACCAGTTCTTCGTTGTTCCTCTCCTGATCCATTCTGTCTGACATCATGCAGCACTGCACACCGCGCCAGGACGAACCTGTGCCTGTATTCATCTTCACTAACGTTTTGGTTCTAAGGACAGTGGAGTATCTGGTTGAGGACGTTTTAAAAAGATGCGGTCGATAGCAGCTCACCTCGGCTGCGTTAGTGTCCGTCTCTAGGCAACCGCAAGTCAACAGCGTCGGTCCGTAGCGTTCAGTCCTTTACCGGAGCTGGCATTCGTATCAATGTCATGACCGACTTTAGCTGACCTTAATATATCCTGTGCTTTATTGGGGCATGCCATTAGCAATGCATAAGGAGAGCAGTGACTGACTGAGTCTAAATGAGACG
>NW_015115510.1:45588-47731 GCF_001443285.1 Poecilia latipinna
TCATGTCCCGTATCGGTTCAATACAGGACGCGATATTTAACAGCCAAATACGGGATGATTCTGTATTTTAAGGGACAGGTGGCAACCCTATACCTGGCTGTTAATGCTTTCGAATACAATAATGCTTTGATTCAGGCACATAAAGAAAAAAAGGTGCAGGAAATATTGGTGGGGACTGTCCCCTTCATGCCAGAGTTAGTGGGAACATGTCCACACCAGTTCTTCAGGAAGTTATGCCTATGGTTCTGGCCCGCACATTCACGAAGAAGAAAGGTGACTGCCAGACAGTGGACCAGCAGACAGTCACTGAAACTCTCCACAAGCAATGCCGGAGATTTTTACATTTGGAAATAAAGTAACGGAATAAATGAAATTTTCCATATTCATTTCAAAACATGGCCAAGTTAGGGTTAAGCCTCTAACCCAGGCCTGTTACTAAGATGTTTAACTCTATATGTAAAAGTAAAGGTAAAGATTCAGGCCTTCATCCTTCGAGGAACTAATAGATAAATATTTTATCTGCGTAAACTCACCATTTGCCAGGTTCTCAAACCTCTGTGCCAATTTTTTCATGGCCAGCTTGCTCTCTGTCTCATTCTCCAGCTTGGAAAGCTCCCTCAGAATCTTACAGGCACCAAGAGCACTTAGCACAGACTCCCCTGCCTGATATGGAGACACAGCAAGCCAATTGAGATGCAATGAAATGAAGCTAAATTAAAGGCAATTTAGAAAAAGGTAGTATTAGGACTTGCACATGAATGCTACTGGTTCTGAAAGAACAGTCATCATCTTCAAATGGCCAAGTTTAAGCTAAAAGGTTCACACACACAAGCCTTGGACTAAAGATTTTAAAGTAACATGTTCTCACCATTTCCCAGAAGTATATAGCCATTTCACTGCGGTTCTGTAAAACAGCCCAAATGAAGAGAGCTGCCCAGGGTGAGAGGCACTGCTGGTTGCGATATGTACATTCCCCCTGCAGAATTTTGTTGACTTGCTGAAGTTTGGAAAAGACATATCAGAGTAAGCAGTTAGTTTCTTTCTTATCTCTTTTATTATTCCACACACAATATGATTTTACATGTTGGTTTTAGCTATAAGATTGCTTAATGTACACTAGATATCTCTCATGACAGACATTTTTATATCAAATTCATTAATGATCCAGCTAACTACACTTGTAATATTTTTTTCCATGTCTTGTCCTGTGAGGAACACATATCACAGAACTATTCACAGTACTTGAATTTTTCTGTTGTGTTGTTTGATACCTAAAAAATTATTTTTTAAACTTTATTTTATATTTTCTTCATTTATTTTATTTTTTGTCTGGTTCTCCATTTTTTATACTGCACATATATAGTATGTACAGTATACAGTATACACATATACAGTAAAAACTATTTTTATCCACTGCAGTGAATAAAAAGGAAAAGGAGAAAAAAGGGAAAGCAGTGTGGCAAAAAGTTGAAAGTCCCCTTTGAACTTTTTGAAAGTTCCCTTTCAAAAAGTTGTAAGAAGAGAGAAAAACTGGTAGATAATACAAGAAAATACCCCAGGGCAGTGGTCCCCAAAGTCGGTCCTCGAGGGCCGGCATCCTGCATGTTTTAGGTCTCTTCCTGGTTAGCACCTGGATCAAATGATGGCCTAAGAAGAACATCGACATGCTGAAAAGGTTGTTACTACCACCAGGGAGAGAACTAAAACATGCAGGATGCCGGCCCTCGAGGGCCGACTTTGGGGACCCTCGAGGGTCCCCAAAGGCAGTGGACTTTGGGGACCACTGCCCTAGGGTGAAAAACCTTAGAAACCTATTTCTATACCTGCGAAAGGGTTAGGGTTAGGGATCTGTCCCTCTGGACCTGAGGCAGACATCGGTCGGTAAGTTCCCCAAAAGCTTTTACGTATTTTACTGAGATTTTATGTGATTGACCAACATTGTAGATGGGAAAAGTTACATGGGATTTAAAATATATCCTTAGCACAAAAAATCCTAAAAATTTTCAGTTAGGGATTTACGATAAGGTTGAAAAGTGTATCACAATATAAGCATTTCATATCAGTCTTGCTCTCTTGCTCTTGATGAAGGCGGACACTTTTTTCCTCTCCTCCCTCCCTGCCCTTGTCTGCCCTGCTTGCTCTG
>NW_015115510.1:51356-53623 GCF_001443285.1 Poecilia latipinna
CTGGTCAACCGATCTCTCAATGCAATTGATCAAATTTTTGACGAGAAGTCTGGGTACAGGAGAGCCCTCTTGTCCTGCAGGGACACACCCAGTGGGATTCACCCTGGATTTATTCATAATGACAGGATTTCTGCTGTTTGGAGCTTGTGGATTCCTGGATTATCGACAAATTTGTGACGGACTTGGCTGAACTAGCAAACACTCAGACTGTTGGTGTGGACAGAGACGAGGACTGAGATGTATTGGAGAGACTTTAGGGAAGATTGAAATGTATAAACTTCCCGACCTAAGACATTCTGTTTATGAATTGGCTTTCCCCGTGTGGCCTTGGAAGGGCTGCATATCTCTGATCTCCTTGAAGATATGTAAACACAACGCTCTTCCCTCCTCACCCCCTCCTGTCTCCATGGAGCCTTGGAGCTGAACGCTCCTAAGGACATCATTCCTTGATAACAAACACCTCTGTCAGACTATGCCAGGGACCACAGCCACCTGGCTTCTTGGCCTTTTGATGTCACTGCCTTCACTCATGTCTTTGTTTTGCTCCTTTGTTTTGTCTGAATGTTGCCATTTGCCCTAATGTGTCCTTTCCTCTTTTCCTTTGGTTTGCTATTTTGTTTGCATTTCCTTTTAATTCATGTAAAGCACTATGAATTGCTTTGTTGCTGAAAATGTGCTATATAAATAAAATTACCTTACCATCAGTCAATATTGATAATTATTGATTAGTTCTTTGTTTTAATTATCTGAAATACTGCCAAACTAGTGGTGTGAACTTGTCTTTTATCCAGAATTTTCACTCCACGCCATTGTTGTTTATTTTAAAGTAGCTACAAGGCATGGTGGCGAAACCTTAAATTGCTGTGCAAGTTACTCAACAGGTTGTTTCTAGGTAACCAAAGAGTCAGTGTGTTAGTTAGTTGATGGCACTCAAGTCCATGAGAGAATCAGTGGCTAAAGTCTTTCCTCTGCCTACATGATTTATTGTCCAGTCCTACTTTCAGCTTAGAACCATTGTAATTTTAAAGCTGAATATCATTTGAGAAATTTTCCTACCACCTTTAACACCCTAAAACCAAAGGAGGACTTTATTTTACCATGACTATTGGTTATTTTTAACTGTATGACAGTATGACAGAAGGGGAAAATGTCAGCAATGTGGTGGGTAATAGCCACATTCCTGAAACCAATTCAGTCATAGGGTCCAACAAAGTAATGATATTGTCATGGTCATTGTAATGGAACATTTTATAATGTGCTCCTCACCCCTCTTGTGCTTTAGGTATTTCTGCATGATCTCATCATGAGATTGGTCAAGCTGCTCTCAAGACTTCTGCAGTGTCATATAACAGCAGGGGAGAGCTCCTTAATCCTGGAGACTATCTAAGGTTTACTTTCCCAACATATAACTTATCTGCTCTCTTTAGCATCAGAGAACATCCTCCTTTCCTTAACAATAGACAAATGACCAGACCATCTGTGTTGGGTTCCACAGAATCCCTGGTACATCACTTTCAGGGATTCACACCTCTCGTCCAATCAAGTCTCTCTTCTCTAACCAAAACCTATAAAAGGAAGCCAGATCCACTATTGGTCAAAACAGACTTGACAGACTCCTTTGACTCTATCTTTCTGTTCTCACCTTGCAAGGTTTTAATAAATTTATTATTTTCTTCTCATCCAGACTTTTGTTAAAGTAATTTTTTCCACGACAGTCATTTGTGAGACTACATTAGCGTTGGTTATTTTTCATTGTTACAGTTGCAGGAGAATGTCACTGTAAAGATTAATCATTTTTTCTAGCATAGCATTTAAAGCAGAGATTTTGGTCTGAATATTTTGGCACATGTTACGTGAATCCATTTAAAGATGAGAAGCAGACAAATATTTTCACAATGTCAGATTATTATTTTTTAATTTTTTAGATAAAATAAGTATATGTAATGAGTCAAACAGAAGGCTTTGGCCACCTCAATGACCTGTAAACAGGTTCTTATATAAATAGTTCTATACTCACTAACCTTCAGTGCTCTTCTAGTGCCCATCCTGGGGTCAAGACCCAGAGCCCCGTAGTAGAAAGGCTCACAGACGTCACCTAAGAGATCCTGCAGCAGGCGGGATACCTGAAGCACAGTCACAAACTTTGCTTTGACATGTGTTATAAGTTTGCCTCCCTTATTTGTTTACATATAATGTGATTATTTAAGTGGTCCTTAGCATAACATGCAAAGCATACTGAAAGAAATCAAATATGTTAAATCAAGTAT
>NW_015115510.1:58045-65018 GCF_001443285.1 Poecilia latipinna
TCGGAGAAAAACTAAGTTATAAATCAACACTCTTGCCTTTCTCTCTCTCTCTCTGTATTTTGTTTTTGAAAACCTGATTTTATAACTTTTCTTAGCAGCATAGTAACTGACACAGTCGTTCGTGGCCGCAGCTTCTACTGACTGCAGCTGACCATCGTCACTCTCAAGTGCTCCAAGCAGGAAGGAACCATTTAACGCACCTAGTGGGGCTTCAGGGCAAAAACGGATGTGTGTTTCTTGGTCTGGGAAGGGTAACATTAAATTTTTACTGTTAAAAACAACCTTTGAGAATACAATATGATTAATTTTGTATTTGACAGGACTCCGATTCTGTCAAATCGGAGTCCAAATATATTCACTTTATTCTCACCCTCCGCGGGTGGTCTCTTTCATCTCTTTCGTCCTCTGAGCTCGGGTCCTCTACCAGAGGCCTGGGAGCTTGAGGGTTCTGCGCAGTATCTTGGCTGTGCCTAGAACTGCACATTTCTGGACTGAGATGTCTGATGTTGTTCCTGGGATCTGTTTGAGCCACTGCTCCAGTTTGGGGGTGACTGCCCCGAGGGCCCCGATGACCACAGGCAACACTGTGGTCTTCACCTTCCAGGCCTTCTCCAGTTCCTCTCTGAGGCCCTGGTATTTCTCCAGTTATATATACATGTTGTGAAAGTATGACATGAGAGATAATCTGTGAAAAATGCATTTCTTCTGCCTTCTCCCAGTGCTATCTAGAAAAAGGAGGAGGAGAGTTTTAGTGCTGTAAATCACAATCTCATGTGGCTGCTCATCTTTCCTCCCACTTGCTCTGTGCTATGCTGCAGCTAGCACAGCCTGCTGTGAATGCTCTGTCTAGCTAACATAGTTACCAATGATGGCAGATAAATGGGTTTCCTGTACCGATAAGTTGTTTCTCCGCCATTAGTACAGCAGTGAGTGACCTCCTCCTAGTTCTGATTGGTTGTTTTTGGCCAGACCGTAGCATTACTTTAGCTAGCAATAGTAGTTTAGGGAGGAAATGGAAGAGATTGATCTTTTCACAGATTTTCTGTCTCATAATAAGCTGTCACAACATGGTGACAACTTTAACAAATATAGAGAAAACATATATTTTTATTAAAGTTATATACTGCAGCTTGAATGAAATGCAACTGCATTTATTTATATTTTGTATGTTGCCAATGACTGTTGCTCATGGGGAGAGACCTTTTAGGAAGCTAAAACTAATAAAAAAATGTAAGCAACCTATTTGCATACAGCATATGGACTGTTGCATGTAAAGTTCATTAGCAGTAAATATTGTGCTAGTATCCAAAGAATGCAGGGCAGTTGCAAGCCTTTAAATTTTGAGGTTTTTTATGGGTCAAATAGATGCAAGAAATTGTAGCAGCAGTGGGGCCCCAATTTAATTTTTTGTCATGGGGCCCAAGATTTCTGGTGGCACCCCTGGGACCAGACTCTGGCATTGGACAGAGACCTAACAGCCCATATCAAAGAGCCTTGTACCCTATACTCCTGGAGAACCTCCCACAGCGCTCACAGAGGGACACAGTCAAATACCTTCTCCAAGTCCACAAAACACATGTAGACCAGTTGGGTGAACTCCCACGCACCCTCCAGGACCCTGCTGAGGGTGTAGAGCTGGTCCAGCGTTCCACGACCAGGACCAAAACCACACTGCTCTTCCTGAATCCGAGGTTTGACTATCCAACAGAACCTCCTCTCTGGAACCTCTGAATAGACCTTGCCAGGGAGGCTTAAGAGTGTGATCCCACTGTAAATTAGATCACACTCTCTGGTCCCCCTTTTTGAATAGGGGGACCACCACCACGGTCTGCCAATCCAGGGGAACTGCCCCCGATGTCCATGCAATATTGCAGAGTTGCACCAACCAACACAACCCTGCAGGATCCAGAGCCTTCAGAAACTCAGGGCGAATCTTATCCACCCCAATCTTGCCGTCGACGAGCTCTTTGACCACCTTGGTGACTTCACCCCCAGAGATTAAAGAGTCGCTAGGCTCTGCTTCCTCAACACTCCCTACAGCATGTTGATGGGATTGAGGAGGTCTTCAAAGTATTCTGCCCACTGGCCCACAATGTCCTAAGTCAAGGTCAACAGCACACCATCCCCGGTATAAACAGTGCTGGTGCTATACTGCTTTTCCATCCTGAGATGCTGGATGGAATTGCTTCAAAACCGTGCAGAAGTCTTTCTCCATGGCCTCTCCAAACTCCTCCCACACCTGAGTTTTTGCCTCAGCAACTACCTAAGCCGACTGCTGGTAGTCATCAAAAACAATATTAAGCCTAAAAACATACTACTGCAACAGGCTGAATGTTGTTCTTTATGTGGGAAATATTTAAGTGTTTTTTTGGTGTTGAATTATAAGACATAAAATAGCATTGTTGTTGGTTGCTTTGACAACGAGTCCGTGAGTTGGCTGATGCAGAGAGCGAGAAAGAAGTGGTTTTGAGTTGTACTCCAACGGTTTTTCCCTTTGCTGTGGAGCACAGCACGAAATTAGTAATACCTACATTTCCAAGTTAAAGCTCCGTCTCACAGGGGACTCTGCCAGACATTCCCAGCAGACCCTCACAACACGTTTGGGCCTGCTAGGTCTGACCAGCATCCTCCCCCACCACCGGAGCCAACTCACCACCAGGTAGTGGTCAGTGGACAGCTCCGCACCTCTCTTCACCTGAGTGTCCAAGACATACGGCCACAGAACAGATGAAACAACGACAAATCGATCATTAAACTGCGACCTAGAGTGTCCTGGCACCAATTGCACATATATACGCCCCTAAGCCTGAACATGGTGTTCGTTGTGGACAATCCATGATGGGCACAGAAGTCCAACAGCAGAACACCAGTTGGGTTCAGATCAGGGAGTCCATTCCTCCCAACCACACACCTCTAGGTCCCACTGTCATTGCCTATGTGAGCTTGAGCAGTTAGATTTTAAAAATCTAATTTGACCTTATGTTACAAATTGAACTGTATGGAATTTATTAAAGCACAATGACATGGTTTTAAAATAACTAAATGTTTCAATATGGCCAAAATTAAAACATAAGGATTTATTTTGGATTTTATACATTTATATATTTTATAAACTTAATTTGGACTTTATATATAGACACTTCATATAGACACCACTGAAGTCAGTGGTGAGACCTAACCGCACATTACTAGTTACCAGCATTCTTGAAGGCAGTTTTATCTATAACAGGGTAGAAGTAAAAAACTCTGAAAAGTATTGATGGGTAGAAGATTCACTGACTTGTCATTATCCTGGGGTGTTTGAATTTTGCAGTCCGTCTGTGTGTGTTTTTTTTTAATTATTTTCTTGTTAATTTATTTTCAGCCTAGGTCTCGCTATTGCAGTTCATTCCTTCATATTCAGATGCTAAGTTATTTTTGAACTTTCTTTGATTAGTGTTCAGGCTTCTCCTATTGTTCACTTTCTCCTCAGCTTCCTCTCATGTTCATTAGTCTGCTTTTCATTAGTATACCTGGCTTTAGGGCTCTCTGCCTTATGCTTAACCTGCTTGTTTCTAGTCCTGTATTCCTTGGTGCCTCAGAGAGTTTTGCATTTATTTATTAATTTAATTATCTTGATTTTATCTCCTGCCTCTGACTCTGCATGCATTCTGGATCCAACAACACTCCATGTAGCATTGAGTTGCTTTGGAATTGAGTCGCTGTGGGAAATACTAGAAGTTAATCATTAGTGTGTTTTAAATCACACAAGATGGATTGTCCAGTATTAAAAGCTTGTTGTATGTGACAGAAAATCTACCTTGGAGAATCTTGTTGTTTTTTCACATTTTCAATTATGTAGAAATGAGAGAGAACTTCAGTCTTTTATTGAAGCATAACAGTTATGTTTTAGGACAAACAAATTTAAGTTAATGCAGAAAGTAAAAAAAAACATTGTTACATTATATTTCTTAATGTGGAATACAAATTGGCTATAATCAATATGAGTAGGTCAGAGCTTTACAAAACTAGTGATTGGATATTGAATATGTTTGAGTTCCTTGTTGACCTTACTTTACTTTCTACTTGCTGCTCAAGTGTTGAACTCACCTCAAACAAACTAAGATCCATTGCTGAAGCACTTGTGTTTACTTCCATATGGAAAGTCTCCATGGCACCTGGTGCAGCTCCATCCACAGAGAGCTGAGATCCAGCCAGGGTCTTTCTTTCACTCAGATGCCTCTGGAGTAGAATGTATGCCAGCAAGCTATCTGACAGTGAGCGATACAAGCTCTCCAAGCGATTATTTGTCAAATAATTCAGGATGTTGAGACCATTCTCACAGAAGAGACGCACAAACTGGGGCTTATTATTGATCAAAGCATCTGTCATGGAGTCCTCAAGGTCCTCATACTGAAAGTGAAAAAAAAGTCAAGCAATAATGTTTATAACAGTGTTTTTCAAACATTTTCAGGCAGAGGATCACTTAACCCATCGAGCAAACACTCAGAGATCACCTAACTAGAAATTTCCTCGCAATAACACATCTTAATACGTACAACCTGAAATGAAAACATTAGCCTCTTAACACACTTCTCGTTGTTTTCTGTCTTCATCAGATAAGGTCCAGATAAAATTCTTATCTGTACCTTATCAGATATTTAGATATCTGAACATAACATTTGAGAACCCCTGAGCAAGGTGTTTGAAACTAGAGCCAAACTACAACTCTGGGGTTCCAACAGAATATAAGCAAAAAATACCTTCCACTGTATGTCTCCATTGAAGAGCTCAGCTTTTGCAGTGTCTATTCGGTTCCAGGCCACAGCCAGTTTTAGCTCCTCTGTGCACTCACTGGCCATACTGCTCAAACGTTTACTAGCTTAACACAAACACAGTAGACAAACAACATCAGAGTGATAGAAATGATAAAAATACATTGCCTTAGTTTTGCATAATCATTTAAATGATAGAATACATGAGAACTATCATCTTTAAAATAATCTTCATGTGACATAAAATAAAAACAAAGTGTGTAATCTTTATAAAATTAGATTGCACTGAATTTCAGACCATGGTAAGGATTCTACCAAAAGCATTTTGCCCCAGACTAGTTCATGACAGTGGATGTGGTCGCTTGGCACCCTAGATGGGTTGAGGCTGGTAAGGTTGGTAAATTATCCAGATTTGAATAAAATTATACTACCTTGATGATTTCTTCATCAAGTGATAAATCAATGTGGACAATATGTGACCAACATTGTCAAAATTAATCGCCACATATGTTATATGAGGTCGTAATGGAATAATATAGAGTAATAATTGGTATTGATTCAAAATAAATATAATATTGGTATTGATAATGATAGTATGGTAATCTGTCCAGGCTGTACCCTGGTGCTGGTGCCTTATGATGGGTAAATCATGAAAATCTCAAAAATAATACTGGTTGAACAGAAAAATAAAACAAATGTGGTTTTTTGAACAGAAGACGTTTCTCTTCAAAGACTTATCTTATTTAATGGCTTTATTTAGGTTTGGTTTTAGGTCTGTTTTGCAAGAGGATTATGTTGGCATCAATGACTGAAGCTCTTCTAACTATTAAAATTTTTACATTCCTTGAAGTCGCTACAAGGTGAGGTGGAGAAGCAACCGTTTTCATTTACATTTACTGATTAATCACAAGCCTATTAATAGCTAGTTATTTTAAACATCTAAATTTTTGTTTTCTTTATCTAAATTGTACCAAAATCACTTCTGCTTATTGCTGTGTATTATCCACCAGGGACTTACTCTTATCTTTTGGATCAAATTTGGATCAGATTTTTTTTTTATTATTATTTAGTGTTGAATACAGATAAGGCCATTGTAATTGGGGATTTTATACAAATCCTGAAAAATACAGAAATTGATAACCTTATCATAAAACATTATGTAATAGCACCACAATATGTAGTAATGTAATAGGGTTAGGGCTTTCTCTCAGTCTACAGTAAAATTTGACCAAACCCTTCATGTTTTATGTCAGTTAGAATTACCACATTTTTTTTGGTTCAATGCCAGAAAACTTGGTGACAATATTTTTAACATTTTTTGCTAATTTTCCTCAATTTCAAAGGTTTACATACATTTGGTCAGTATTCGGGATAACTGTCTTTTAAAATGTATGTTAATTTGGTGCCCTTTCATAAGATTAATTTAGATAAAGCTTTTTCTTCTCTTTTCACTGTCCCTCAAGATATGGTGTTACAGCCTATTTTTCATATATCCGAAAGAGGTTCCAAATACTTGGTCATCTTTATTAGTTCTGACTTATTCTCATCTTATTACTCCTCCCTAGTTCTGAAAATTAAGAACGATTTGTTGAAAAGACCCCTTTGATCTTACCATAGAAGTCTCATATTACTATAGATTATTGTGATTTTCATTTAGAAGTGTTGACCTCTCACTGTCTGTGTTAAAACTTCAGACTGCTGTGTTGAAGACTTTCTCACACTGACAACAGCCCTCCGCCCTTGAGAGAAATCACTCCCAAGGGAAAAGACGAGATGACCTTGCATGTGTAGAACTTGCTGATAACTTGTCTCTTCTATCTCTCCCTTCTCTGAAAATAAAAGATGAGCTCAAACTGGAAGTTACCAGAACATGCGGTGGGCAGCTCACTGTAGCGGTCCGCTGCATCTTCTCCTTTCATGAAAGCTTGGTAAAAACTCACATAAGTTGTCTGTGGTTCTTTTTACGTAGGTTGTCAAAAAATATCTATCAGCACGCCCTACTTTTCAGTTTTTTATTTGTTAAAAAAGTTTAAAATATCCAATAAATTTCGTTCCACCTCACGATTGTGTCCCACGTTTTGTTGATTCTTCACAAAATAAAATTTTTAGATGTTTATGTTTGAAGTCTGAAAAATGGCATAAGGTTGAAAAGTTCGAGGCGCCGTATACTTTTGCGAGGCACTGCATATATATATATATATATATATATATATATATAT
>NW_015115510.1:67813-68335 GCF_001443285.1 Poecilia latipinna
TGGCATCAAGCTGTACGCCAAGAGCGAGCGAGACATCGACTCACTGATCCACACCACCAGGATCTACAGCACTGACATTGGGATGTCATTCGGACTAGAGAAGTGTGGCCGGATGGTCACAAAGAGAGGGAAGGTCGTCCGCACAGAAGGGGTCTCACTCCCAGAAGGAACAATAGCAGACATAGAGCACAGTTACAAGTACCTGGGAATACCACAAGCAAATGGCAACCTCGATGAGGTCACAAGGAAAGGAGCCACAGCCAAATACCTCCAACGAATAAGGCAAGTCCTGAGAAGCCAGCTCAATGGCAAGAACAAGATCCATGCAATAAACAGCTATGCCTTACCAGTAATCAGATACCCTGCAGGAATAATTAGCTGGCCAAAGGAGGAGATAAAGACCACGGATGTTAAGACTCGGAAGCTACTAACCATGCATGGAGGGTTCCACCCCAAATCCAGCACCCTGACTAAATATGAGCCGCAAGAATGGTAAATAAGGCAGGTGATTCCTTGAGTTTT
>NW_015115511.1:0-914 GCF_001443285.1 Poecilia latipinna
CTAAACCGAGTTGTAGAGCTCTTTGATCCAAAGAAACAAACAATATCAGACACTAAATGACAGACATGAGAAAATAAACAGGAGGAAAATCTTGGAGGTCAGAGGTCATCATCAGGATCCAGTCAGAGTCTCTTTAGACTCAAACTGCTGCAGCTTCAACCTCTGAGGATCAGCAGGACACAGAGACCGTTCTCTACTTTACAGAGATCAATACCTCCACCTGCAGAGAGAAGAAGGATGGAGAGATCAGATCAGTGAGTGTTTCCAGCCTCTCCAGCAGCAGTCAGGAGAGGCTTCCATCCAGTAGATGGTTTCCAGGCTGCAGTCAGACTGATCTCAGAGCTGTGACCAAGATGAACCTGATCAGTTGTTTCCTATTTAACTGAGAGAACAAGCAGATCTGAGATCAGATCTGCTGCTGCCACAGTTTGATGAATGTCTCTAGACATGTTGGACGGCTGGACGCTGGAGTCCAGCTGGACGTCCTGGAGACATGGACACAGCATCTTTACACCAACACAAACACAGGAACACAGCAAGCTGCTGGCTCCTGGTTGGCTGATTGCTGTCTCTGTGTCCAATCAGGAAGCCTGAACCATTCTCCTCCCACTGAGAAGCTGCAGCTTTACTGGAAACACTGGATCTTTGCTTTGATGCTAACTGGGTTTAGTTCAATATGCTGACAGCAGCTGGACTCACTACAAACATTTACTTACCATAAAGTCTCTACAAGATCCTTCAGCTGCTGAACATCTGAATCCTTCAGGTTGTTGTTTATCAGGTCCAGTTCTGTCAGATGGAGGCTGTTGGACTTCAGAGCTGAGGCCAGAAAATCACAGCTGATCTTTGACAAACTGCAGCTCCACAACCTGAATAAAGAATAAAAGATGAGCTGAAGCCAACAGGATGCAGTT
>NW_015115511.1:6675-10048 GCF_001443285.1 Poecilia latipinna
CATCTTCATGGTGAAGCAGTGAAAGTTCTCCAGAACTAAAGAGGCTGGGATGTCTAAAGAGCTGAAGCTCATGTCTCTGCAGGTCTTCATGGAGGACAGCTAACAGCTTCAACAAAGGCTGCAGATGAAGAGTTGATGAGGAAAATGGTTCCAGCTCTGGAAGCAGAGTTCTCAGAGCTTTGGGAGGATCTGACAGAAACTAGGACTTTTTCTGGAACCAGACAACAATCACCACATTTTGGTCTCAGTTACAAACTCAGAGGAAACTAGTGGAGGAGGAAGAGGAGAGGATGATGACGGGATGAAGATCAACACTGTTCACAAAGTTTATAATTAATGCAACTTTCCATCAAACCTAAACAATTATTTTATAAAAACAGTCAAAAATCCTCAAAGGTGAATTATGGAGCAGCAGCTCAATGAGTGAAGAGAGTTTAAAGTTTAAAAAGTCTCTGGCTGATTGGATCTGAGAGGAAATAGACATTTTCTAGAGTTCAGGGTTTTCTATTCATTTCAACCTGAAAACTGATAAAAAGTAAAAAAATTTAAATGATCAAAATGTCTAAAAACCAGAAGCTGCAGCTGTCCTGGATGAACTGAATGTTTAGATGTTTGAAATCATCCAGAAGATGAAAGAAGTATTTAAAAGCCAAAAACATCCAGAAGTAACTTGAAGAAAGAAGAAGAAACAGGAGGACAATAGTGCTGAATCAGCATTCACATGATGAAAACATCTGGACTCACCGAGCCTTTCTGCAGTTCCTCACAGCTGGAACCAGTCTCTGTCGTCCATCTGGTGATGTGTTGTACTTCTCCAGGTCCAACTCATCCAGAACCTCTGACATCTGCAGCATGAAGGCCAGAGCTGAACAGGCAGTCCCTGAGAGCTGCTTCCCTGAATCCAGCAGCCATTGGATCTCCTGATAAAATGAGAGGTCATTCATCTCCACAAGACAGTGGAAGATGTTGATGCTTCTGTCAGGAGAGATTCTATCAGTGTTCATCTCCTTCAGGCTGGTGATGATTCTGTCATGAGAGTTATAACCAGTGAATATTTTCTTCATTATGTTTAACATTCCCGTCCTGCTTTCTGGACGGTTCTCTGTCTGACCCAGCAGATCCTCTAAGTGTCTCTGGTTGGAGTCCACAGTGAGACCATGAAGGAAGCGGACAAACAGGTCCAGGTGGCCATTTTCACTTCTGAGGGATTTCTTCATGACTTTCTTCATGAACTCACCCAAAGAAATGAAAAAATAATATTTTCCCAGCAAACTCTTGATCACTTTTGTTTTCCTCCAGGTGGTGAAGCAGTGGAGCATGTAGACGGCAGCCAGAAACTCCTGGATGCTCAGATGAACAAAGGAGTAGACGGAGATGTTGCGCGTTCCTCTCTCCGTTTTAAACATCTCAGTGAAAACTCCTGAGAACAACGCAGCATCTTTGATGTCGATGCCGCACCGTTTGAGATCTTTGTCATAGAAGATCAGGTTTCCCTTCAGCAGCTGATCTAAAGCCAGTCTTCCTAGAGACTCAATCAGCTTCTTGTTCTTTAAATTCCAGATAGATTTTGTCTTTCGTCGTCCATCATACTTTTCCTCCTTGATTTTGTTCTGAACCAGCAGGAACTCTATGTACATCTCAGTCAGGGTCTTGGGCAGCTCTCCTTCCTCTCTGGTCTTCATCTTTTCCTCCAGAACTTTAGCAGTGATCCAGCAGAAAACTGGGATGTGACACATGATGTGGAGACTTTTTGATTTCTGGATGTGGGAGATGATCCTGCTGGCCTTCTCCTCATCATCTCTGAATCTCTTCCTGAAGTACTCCTCCTTCTGGGGATCAGTAAACCCTCTGACCTCTATGACCCTGTCAATAGACTCATCTGGGATCAAACTGGCTGCTGCAGGTCGTGTGGTTATCCAGAGGAGAGCAGAGGGAAGCAGTTTCCCCCTGATGAGGTTTGTCAGCAGAACATCCAGTGAGCTGGACTCTGTAGCATCAGTCAGGATCTCCTTGTTGTTGAAGTCCAGATGAAGTCGACTCTCATCCAAGCCATCAAAGATGAACAGAACCTGGAACTGTTCAAAGTTACTGATTCCTTTGGTTTCAGTAAAGAAGTGATGAATCAGTTCCACCAAGCTGAACTTTTTCTCTTTCAGCAAATTCAACTCTCTGAAGGTGAATGGAAATATGAACTGGATGTTCTGGTTGGTTCTGCCCTCAGCCCAGTCCAGAGTGAACTTCTGTGTTAACAGTGTTTTCCCAATGCCAGCCACTCCCATTGTCATCACTCTTCTGATTGGTTGACCACTTCCTGGTTTAAAGATGTCTTCTCTTCTGATTGTTCCTTGTTTCCTGGATGCTGTTTCAATCCGTCTGACCTCATGTTCCTGGTTGACCTCTCTAGTTAACCCCTCTGTGATGTGGAGCTCTGTGTAGATCTGGTTCAGAAACGTTTGATTTCCATGTTCAGCGACGCCTTCACAGAAACTTTGGAACATCGTCTTCACAGACTGTTTATGGTCATGTTGACACTGAATATGAAAATCTGAAAAAAAGAGACACACAAGAGGAGACAGTTCATCTAAATATAGGGTATACAATTATTTTTGATGTTCTCAGAGGGGATTTAGATACAAACTTTTATGAAGAAGAAAAATCAATAACTTAAAAACTGCTCTTATCTAAATATGAAAGTTAGCGCAACTTCGGTTTCTGAGGAAGCAGAAAATTTGAGATTTAATTTGTGATTTTCTGCTAACTTAATCTTGCGCTCACTGAGGGAATGGATAAAAAAAGTAAATAAATACATAAGCTAAAACTTCAAGGAAAAAAAAACTAAAAACCAGGTACTTGCTGCACAAACATGATTAAATTAGTTTTTCTCATTAAAGCTCTTTCTTATTTTTCTCTTGTTGAAGGTTTCAGTTAATCAGACTTTTCCCACAGAGCGACCTCTGACCTTTGAGTATGAGAGTTTTATCAACGTGTTTCATTTAAAATGGCATCCTCTTTGAGTAATGTCTGCAAGCTGGAAACAAAGAACCAAACTGGCCACTTTATTAGGTACACCTGTCCAGTTACTAGTTTATGGTTGAAGGTGAAAGAAAGGCAGCAGGAGCTGAGATGAAATCATGTTACAAGCAAACCACAACACATGCAACCATGAAGCAATTCACGATCAGTTGCAACAATAGACTGAGAAAAATTTAGTTCAGATGTAAAAATAGCAAGGCTGTTTAGTTTTTTGATAAATTTAAACCAAATTTTGTCACTTGGAAGTCGGCATGTTTGTGCTGCAATGTATTCCTGGTAAATGACGTAGGCTAGGTGCTAAGTACAAACTTCTTCCATCCACATCAGTAATTTTTGCGTA
>NW_015115511.1:11970-27681 GCF_001443285.1 Poecilia latipinna
ATCCTGCTGGCCTTCTCTCCATCATATCTGAATCTCTTTTTGAAGTACTCCTCCTTCTGGGGATCAGTGAACCCTCTGACCTCTGTTACCATGCCGACACAATCAGCAGGGATCTGATTGGCTGCTGCAGGTCGTGTGGTTATCCAGAGTAGAGCAGAGGGAAGCAGTTTCCCCCTGATGAGGTTTGTCAGCAGAACATCCAGTGAGGTGGACTTTGAAGGGTCAGTAAACATTTTAGTCTTGTGAAAGTCCAGACTAAGTCGACTTTCATCCAGACCATCAAAGATGAACAGAACCTGGAACGTTTCAAAGTTGCTGATTCCTCTGGTTTTAGTGAAGTGGTCATGAATCAGTTCCACCAAGCTGAACTTTTTCTTTTTCAAGTTATTCAGCTCTCTGAAAGTGAATGGAAATATGAACTGGATGTTCTGGTTGGTTCTGCCTTCAGCCCAGTCCAGAGTGAACTTCTGTGTTAACAGTGTTTTCCCAATGCCAGCCACTCCCATGGTCATCACTGTTCTGATTGGTTGATCACTTCCAGGTTTAAAGATGTCTTCTCTCCTGATTGTTTCTTGTTTCCTGGATGCTGTTTCAATCCGTCTGACCTCATGTTCCTGGTTGACCTCTCTAGTTAACCCCTCTGTGATGTGGAGCTCTGTGTAGATCTGGTTCAGAAAGGTTTGATTTCCATGTTCATTGAGGCCTTCACAGAAACTTTGGAACATCGTCTTCACAGACTGTTTATGGTCATGTTGACACCGAATATGAAAATCTGAAAAAAAAGAGACACACACAAGAGGAGACAGTTCATCTAAATACAGGGTATACAATTATTTTTGATGTTCTCGGAGGGGATTTAGATACAAACTTTTATGAAGAAGAAAAAAATCAATAACTTAAAAACTCTTATCTAAAAATGAAAGTTAGCACAACTTCGGTTTCTGAGGAAGGAGAAATTTTGAGATTTAATTTGTGATTTTCTGCTAACTTAATCTTGCGCTCACTGAGGGAATGGATAAAAAAAGTAAATAAATACATAAGCTAAAACTTCAAGGAAAAAAAAACTAAAAACCAGGTACTTGCTGCACAAACATGATTAAATTAGTTTTTCTCATTAAAGCGCTTTCTTATTTTTCTCCTGTTGAAGGTTTCAGTTAATCAGACTTTTCCCACAGAGCGACCTCTGACCTTCGAGTATGAGAGTTTTATCAGCGTGTTTAATTTAAAATGGCGTCCTCTTTGAGTAATGTCTGCAGGCTGGAAACAAAGAACCAAACTGGCCACTTTATTAGGTACACCTGTCCAGTTACTAGTTTATGGTTGAAGGTGAAAGAAAGGCAGCAGGAGCTGAGATGAAATCATGTTACAGGCAAACCAACAACACATGCAACCATGAAGCAATTCACGATTAGTTGCAACAATAGACTGAGAAACATTTAGTTCAGATGTAAAAATAGCAATAAATATACTGCAGGATGTTTAGTTTTTTTTTTGTGAAAAATTTAAACCAAATTTTGTCACTTGGTAGTCGGCATGTTTATGCTGCAATCTATTCCTGGTAAATGACGTAGGCTAGGTGCTAAGTACAAACTTCTCCCATCCACATCAGTAATTTTTGCGTATTGAGTGACATTCAGCCTTTTCACTTTGAAGTGTTGAAATCAGTGATTTCTCTACTGTAATCTAAGGTGTTACTATTTCAAATCAAGTAATCGGATTAAAGTTACTTATCTAAATCAATGTGCGTTACCATTTTCTTTTGTAGTTTAATTTTATTTCCTCTGTGCATCTTGGAGAACAACCGCTGCTTCTATGCGACAGCAGCAGCGACAGAAATGTAAACAATGGAGGGAGATGTGCATTTTGTTGGTGGAAAAACAGAAACTAATTTGAGCTTCTGTCGCCAAGTCAGATTTGGGCTTGTTTTTTTTCTAAAGTTGCTTGTAAACTTAATGAGTCGCCGGTTGTGGTTTTTTGGGCTTGTTTTTGAAAGTGAAGTTACTCATTTGGGCTTGGAAATAAGCAGAGACAGCTCCATTTAGAGCTTTTCAGACAGTAGAGGAACACACAATAAATGCAAACGTTTTTTTTTGTTTTGTTTTCGCACTGTTGTAACAATTAAACAATCTCCCCTTCAGTTCAACATTGTCGATGTTACCATTATAAAATAGCTTACGATTACACGTATTGGCAAATTTCCACAAGTGGTGGAGCGTTGTTGTTAGCAGCTGCTGAAAGTAACTTGAGTTACTTTTAATATAACTAAGTTACTTTCTAAATCAAGTAATCCAACTAAATTACTTTTTCAAGGAATGATTAGTAATCTGATTAGTTACTTTTTCATAACTGCTTGAAATAGTAGAAAATCCAGAAAATGATGTGTAAATGACGAGGACAGAAACTTGTTTTTTTCTACTGCTTTGAGAGTTTATGCTGCAAAGAGCCTCAATTTCTAACTCAAGCTGTTTGCTGTAACCATCTGATCAAAATATTTTTTCGATATTAAAATTGTGAGTTAAACACTGAAAGATGATTAATTGTAAATTAAAACAAATTTATCATCTTCCGCTTTTTTCATGTATTTTTTAACAGCACTTTAGCTATGCTGATGGTGTTTTCCCCTTTAATATATTAAACAGGTTTACGGTGGTTAGCATTATGAAAATGGTTTTTGTTTTTCATTATTATTCTAAAAAGCATCCAGGACACCGTGGCATGAAGATCACAGTTAAAAAACACCAAAGGTGATAACCAAAGACACTTCAGACATATGCAGTATGCAATTATTTAGCTCCAAACTCCATCAATACATTGTGTTTATTCATTTTAATTGTATTTATTTTTTTGTTGTTTTTAAGACTATATTGTTGTGGGTTTAAATAGCATTATTAATGAGGAGATCTGAACGCTATAGATATGTTGGTTTTACATATCAGCAGAACATAGTGACATAGAGACATATGTCACTATGTTTATGACAGTGACATAAATCATGTGGTGTGAATTCAGGCAAAGTCAGTAATTTGATCAACACATCAAGCGGGAAGAGATACGGGTCGGTTTCTAAGCTAGCTGTTTCAGGCTTCTGTAAATACCGCCGGTGTTATAGATTAACTGGTGGCTAAATTAACGCAGATGTTTCTAAATAGGTGGCTGTGTTGATGCCTGTTAAAAAATGCTACTTGTGTGACAAAACCGTTTGCAAAACTTTCCTTTAAATCCCATTTGAAGCAAATATGTTTAATGTTGCATGTGAAAATTATGTTTCAAAACAAGTTTCAACAGAGCAGCGTTCAGTGCGCTTAGAAAACACCACATTTGAGCATAACCACATCAATGAGTACAATCCCATTCACATTCAAGTTCGCCAGAATAAATTAATTCCAACTCATGAATAGCCGCAATGTAAACCGGATAGATTTGTAAATGTAATATAAAATGGATAGATTTTCTGACCAGCACTGACCAGAAAGACATTGGAATTGACTCTCAAGTACCTGTAGTGTTTGTTTTTGGCTCAGGTCCTGCAATGCGACCACACTGTTTCTCAACTTTTTTAAGCGACACGATCCTCAGTAAGCGTCGCTAAACAGTGAAGTTTGTGTCGTATTTAATCAAATTTAAATCACATATCTGATGGTGTTGCTTTTGGTGTTTACTTGTCCAAATAGAAAGGAATATCAAGCAATATCAATAAGTTTTACTGCAATAAAATCTCACCTAAATGATATAAAGTTAACAGCCAATGTTGTTGTCAGTGGTGACATCTATACTGACAAGCCAAAATTATAATAATAAACGTTCCTAAATTACTGTCAGATACCACAAACAGATTATGAGCCATATCTACAGTATTCATCTGCGTGTTCTCTACTGGGAAACAGTTTGCAAGCTGTTGACGAAGGGAAATAAAATTAAAAACAGAACAAGCCGCATTAAGATTAACTAGTGACAGCCAAACAGGGTCCTCAATGCAGGTATTTGTAAAAAATTAGGTGGCTATGTTGTTTTTTGTTCAAAACCCCACAAACGTAAATAAACAAATTAGAAAATGACTATGATCTCTTCAAAACAATAATAATTCTTTGTATGTGAAGGAATATTTAAGATTGTATTAAAAGGCCACCAAAATATACCACACTTCAAGAGGAGACTGTGCTGAACTGTTAGAATTTGTACTACCGCCCAGCATTGTTAGAGTAATGACAATTATTTTACATCTTCTTGGTCTTATATTGACTGACATGCTCTGCAAACACATCAATAAATGTAAACAGTTCTGATATCACAAAATCTAATTCTTTGCTCACTTAATGGAAGCCACATTTCATTTGCATCTTAAATTGGCTGCAGAAGCAAAGCTGTACAATTTAGT
This sequence comes from Poecilia latipinna, assembly GCF_001443285.1. NCBI lineage: Eukaryota > Metazoa > Chordata > Actinopteri > Cyprinodontiformes > Poeciliidae > Poecilia > Poecilia latipinna. The sequence continues at coordinate 16,346 of NW_015115511.1, forward strand.
AATTTCACAATATCCTTACAGTTAAAAGTTTGCCTGGCAAACCTGTGAAACGATATTACCACCAAAATGTTGGCAGCAAGTAAATATAATTTTTTAGACAATAAAATAAAGTGGTCCAAAATGTGAAATAGTCATCCATTTCACATTTTGGACCACTTTATTCCAAATAGTGTAGCGAGTGCTACACTATTTACGAACGGCCAGCGGCCGCTGAGTTCTGTAAGTGCTGTTTTATCCACTAAACTATATCAGCTGACTGAACTCCAATGTTCCCACCTGTCATTGATTCTCATCTAACGGACACCCCGCGCTTTAAGAAGCAAACCTGGATTAACTGGTGACACTTTCAGAATCTTAGTTTGAGTGAAGATTTTAACCTGTTTCTGATGTAAAAGTATATATGACAATTGTTTTTTCAGTGATGTCTCATATGGTTGAGTATTAGAGTCACTTGATGAGAAGAATAAAGATGTTTAGTTAAATTACGAGAAAAAATATCAACAATAATGAAGAAATGACACTGAAACATAGATCTGTGGTAGCCATGTCTTCTGTAAGTGAACTAGGAGATAAACTATAGCACATTACAAAAACAGTGTTTAAAAAGATTTCGCCATAGTTTCTGTGGATATCTATTTGAAATATCATACAATATGAGGGAGATGTAAATGTAACCGCTGTCATCTACCTTTACCATCATCAACAAGTTTATAATCACCATCTCTAAACTTTATTATCTCTGTCACCAAATGTTGGAATAAAAGACACAGCAAGTCTGTGATAATAAATTAGTAATAAATGATATAAAACAACAAATAAAAACAACATAGCAAGTTGATCTTTTTAAACATTTTATTTTTAATCCCATGGCTCTTCAACATTTATGTCGGCTTTCAGGGATTAATTTTAGCTTTGAGATCTGTTCATGCCATCTCGAGATCTATTTTGATCTTCCTTTGACAAGTTTCAACCTCTGAAGCAACACATAAGTCAGGACAAGTTCTGCATATTTTACATGTTTTGGTGATTTTGCAGATTAATGTAAAAAAAAAAAAAAGGCAACATACCATGTTAGACCAATAAAAGTCTAATTAGTTATTCCCGAGATCATAATGGGTGTCTTAAGGAATCGGATAGTATTTTTGCAAAGATTTATAGTTTTTTAAGCTTATCGCATTGTTCATTTCCTGGTTCGGTAAAGGGGTCCTAAAAAGCCACGCCCACAGAAACATCTGTCTTTCCCAGCTGCCACCACCAGTTAATTTAGCCACCAGTTAATCTGTAACACCGTCTATGAGCCCCAACCAGGTGTGCTACGTTCACAGACGAATTAACTTGATTCCATCAAGTAGAAACTATGATTAAACTGAGAAAGACAACTTTCTCAGTTTATTGTTTATTCTCAGTGGCTAAAACAACTTTAGCCACTCAGTTCAATACTTCCGATCTACATCATGGCGTTTCGAATGATTAAGTGTCGTAGTTGTCATGAATGCTGTTTTAACCTAAACAATGTATTATTATCTGGAAGCAATCTGGCTAATGACTGAAGGCTTTTTGTGTTGATGTCTAAGTGTCAAATAAATGCAAATCAGTCTGAAAAATAACAATACTAATGCATGTGTGTTGATAACTAAAGTGAATAAAACAAGTAAAGTCTTAATGATTTTGTTGGCTGATTTTATGCTTCATGTGTCAGTACTAATTTTGATTCATCGGTTAGGATTTTCCATTCTTAACAATAACTATAGAGAAAAGATCCGACATAGCACCTTCAGTAAAATGCTTAGCTCCCCATTAGCACCTGTAGAAAAAGAAATTCTGGAGCTGCCACTGCATATCAGCCTGATGTATAGATACATGTTCTCCTGCTCTGAGGAACATACTAAACATGTTAAACATGCTAAATGCCACAAGGTGGCACCAAGAATCGGAGATCGGTTCTGGAAGAAGGGATCTTAGCAGGAAATGTTTCATCTGCATGAACCAGTTTATTGTGAGGTTATGAATTTGTTCAGTTTTTATATGTCAAATGAACCTTAAGGCAGTTCTAGTTCAGAGTTTAATCCAAGACAGTAGAGGCTGTAAAAGCAACTTTACTTAACTGTGTGTCTCACCTTTGGCAGGAGACAAAGAGGACAAACCCAGCAGATTGGACAGAGTGGGATCTCTGTGGTGAAGACGTTTGATCATGATTTCACTGACTCTCGGTCCTTTCATCCTCACGGCATCAATGGTCTCCCGGGCCTTTTTTGATGTGATTGGGTTCCCTTCAAGTATCGCCTGTTTCTCCAAAAGATTAAAGACACCATCTGATTCCAGGTCATCGAGGAGCTGATTCAGGATTTCCTCAGACACTCTCTTCACAAACTCAGAGCGAACATCTAAAAGTTTTTTCTCTGCAGGGAGAAATCAGAGACAGAAACAGGATTCAATCAAACTGATATTTGAGAGAAAAATGTGACTGTAAATGTGACATTTATCTTTTCCTGTGTTTATTGCCACTAGGGGGCGTATTTCATTTGAGTTCTGAGTACAGTAGGAAGGGGATGGTGTTATTTAAGGCTCAGAGTGATTCTGTTGCTAATGGTAAGAGGCTTTCTACTTTGCTTGGTTTGGATTTAAGTGGTTCTAAATAGAAAAGGCAAGACAATGGATATAGGACTGAAAATAAATGACTCTACGATTATAAGCCAAATCAGCGTAACGAATCTTCATTGAGCGCACGTAAAACCAACTCCCACCAGGAACATCAGCAACCAGTAAGTAAATATAGGATTTTAGCCGCTATAATCACTAAGATCAACTATTGTTGCTCCATCCAGAGATTCAGAGTCTGTTGATCCTCAGGTCTAAACCTGCTGTTGTGTTTCTGCCTCATATCTGAGTGACGACCACTGATTCTGTCTACATGAGACCAAATGAAGCTTCTGGTTCATCACTTTCTTTCCTCACTGCAGGAAGAACAATAAAAGAAACACCTTCTAAATATGGAGCTGCACTATTTTAGGAAAACAGGAAATTATGATATTATTGGTGAATATTGTGACGAATTTAATCGCTGTCATCTACCTTTACCATCATCAACAAGTTTATAATCACCATCTCTAAACTTTATTATCTCTGTCACCAAATGTTGGAATAAAAGACACAGCAAGTCTGAGATAATAAATTATTAATAAATGATGTTTATTAATAATTGGCCTGGCCTGGGCTGGCCTGTTCTTCACTTCGGTTCCTTTTAGTTTCCATCTGAGTTCAGTTTTTACCTTCAGGTTTCACAGAAACTCACAATGTTTCCACCAGAGCTTCACTGAACAGGAAGCATGAAAACAGTAAAGAAACACTGAGGCTGAGCTTCATCACATGGCAGCAACACAGGCTGTGATTGGTCAGTTTGATCCTTTAAGATTCTTCATTTCTGCTTCTGATCACTTACCGAAATCCACTTCCTGCTGCTGCGCCATCTTTTACCTGGAAAACATGAAGATTTATTATGTTTCAGACTTTATTTCATGAATAGTTTATTTTGGTCTTTTTGGAAGATGGAACTGAATCTAAAAATTACTGGATTAGAGATGGAAAATACTCATTTAAATCTCTTGATAATCATCAACACACCATCAAAAAAACATTTCTTTCATTCTTAAAACTAAAAGATGTTTTTATGAAACTTGACTTGATCCTTGCAGAAAATCTGAAATAAACACCAACTTACCAAATGTTTATATGTTCCTGTTAAGGATCGTCAGTCATTTTAGGATAAGATTTCCTTCAGGCTGAAATGAAAACATCTTTAAATCCTGTTTGTTGCCGTAGGACAGTATTGTGTTGCTGCTACTACTACCATCAGCTGATTAAAGCTCCTCCAGAAATGTGTCTGGGCTCCTGCTCAGGTATTTGGTTTTCAGGTGACCAGTTGTCCTCACTGTCTCTGCCGTCTTCCTCTGAGTGATGATGAGCAGCAGCAGCAAAAATAAAGACACAAAAGGGGGGATGAATCTGGACTGACAGAGTTTCATCATGTTGAAACAAACCAAGTCCTGATTGTTTTCACTGAAGCTGCTGTCTGGGACCAAACTGGAGAACTCAGCAGATTTTAAAAGGGGCCAAAAACTCTACAACCCTAAAGGTAACCCAGTCTAAACAGCATAATGTACGTAGATATTTGTAACTTGGTATGCAAAGCCTTCAAGACAGGAAATAAATTATTGGAGGTTGGGTCAAAGGTCTTTTTTGACATGTCACATAAACTGAACTTTGACAAACAGTTCTATACAGTATGCCTTACAAACCTTGGAGGATTAAAAGTTATCAAAATGTTGAATTTTTTGATCCAGACCTCAAAGTTTGATGTCTCGCCAATAAAAATATCTCAGAGTCAAAGAGTCTGACTATTGTTAAACAATAGTCAAACAATTTTGGATTTAAAGAACCTGACAATCCCACGTGTGTAAGGCTCTCTCGGGAAACAACCGGGACGTGACTTTTTTTTTTCTTTTAATTGTCCGTTAAAGGAGACAGCCAGACACTGGCCGACCCTGACCAGATTGTTTGGACTTGGTGAAGCTCTATATGAGAATCACCCCAACAGCAGATGGTTTAACACCTTTTGAAATAATTCATGGGAGAGCTTACAGATTGCCTCTGTTTGTTCCTGACTTACAGAACGCAGATGAAGAACAAATTTTGGCAGATTATATGATCAGGATCCTGAAACAGAAAGAGGTGTTAAATGCAAATTTACTGCCGTCTGACTGTCCTCCTCTACAGGAAACCACCCCCATTCAGCCAGGAGATTGGGTCTACATAAAAGTCATCAGAAGAAAGAATTGGGCCAGCCCACGCTGGGAAGGACCATTCCAGGTGCTGATAACCACACCAACAGCTGTAAAGATTGCTGAAAGACCCAGCTGGATACATCTCAGTCACTGCAAGCTGCAGAGAGTGTTGGATCCCTAATCCCGAGTGGGGGGAAGGCTGGCTTCAAAGGGGTTCCTGACCAATAGGGTGGTTCGTCTCAACGCCAGTGAAGAAACTCGACAGATCCTCACTCTTTAGTTTGGGGGTTTTGACATCTCTGCACGCCAAGCAGCAATGGGGACTCTATATGCCAGATGGATCTTCTACTGCGCTGTGACTGCAGCATGTCTGATGTTTGGAAGAGGAAGTGGCCTCACTTTCCACCCACATGACTACAGCACCAACCTGTGGTGGCAGCTGATGAACAGGACTGCTCACGAGGAGAACGAGGTGAACTGCTATGTGTGTGCGCAGCTGCCAATCGCCACACAAAACTCATGTCTGTGCCCAGGGAACATCACTGATGACAAACAGATGTGTCTCTATGGCCTGAACACACAACCACGACTCAGCATCCCCATGCCAAAGGGATGCAAATGGTGCAAAAAGGACTATTCTGTTCTACTTCGGACAGGAGATGCCGCAAAAGGACTTTTTGGATCTATGAACTGTTCATTTAAGGGTGACGTACTTCCGTTTCCACCGTTTCCACAAACCGCATGGAAAATACCAGAGACCATTTCTTTAGCAGGAGCTAAACCTGGATCTCTGAGGAGCTGTGTGTACAACCACGGACACGTTCCTCTTGGGATGTTACCTTGGAACCTGTGTAACAAAGTTTACACCTACTGCAAAACGACACCAGATTACATCAACTGCATCGCCTGCAGGGGTCAGAGGGCGACCCCAGGCAGCAAAGTCTGGAAGGACAACCCAGACTGCGACAACTTGCTTCAGGAGAGGAGTTTCAACATCACACATCAGACAAGAGGACGATAGGAGACAACAGTGTGCAGCGCCATAGTGCCAGGAGACTATGGGTCACGGGTGATGGCAGACTGGTACTTCCTGTGTGGAAATGGAGATTACATGGTCATGCCACGATATTGGGGAGGACTGTGTGCTTTGGTCCCCCTAATCAGCCCGATTGCATTCATCAGGAAAGGACAACACGTTCTGGCTGCCCGCTCCAAGCGTGCAGTTATGCCGGAGGTCAAACGCTGAGGAGGCCTCACTACAGACACTGGAGTTCCTTGGGAATTCAAGATTTGGGGCGGCGGAGAAAGGTTTATGCAAAGCATGTTTCCATGAGTCGGAGTAGGTGAGATTCGAAGTCACGTGGAAATCAACAGATATGGATTACTGCAACTCATCAACAGCACACAGCCAACGGCACCATGAGAGAGCTGATTGAACTGAGAAACATGGTTCTGCAAAACCGTGTTGTAAAATCATTGGCCAGCGTGCTGCACGTTCATCCCTGATGAAACAGGAACTGGTGGAACTATTTCTGACGCTCTCCATGAACTGGAGGAACTTAAACATTATGTGGAAAGTGGAACACAAGGATCATCTCCTTTTGACTTTCTTTCTTGGCTCACTTCCGGACCATGGTGGAATTTACTGTTGAAGCTTGGAACACCTATTCTGGGTGTTTTGATTCTTTTTTGCCTGTTCACAAGTTGCATTTTTCCATGCCTTCGAAGCATGATGCTAAAGACAATTAACACTGCTGTGATCAGCTATCAGCTGGTGAAAATAACCCATGACACAAATGAAGACGACTTGTTTTCTGATTATGAAGTTCTGTAATCAATAAATAGATGAATTCATTTGCTGAATGATTCCTACACCGAAAATGTGAAAACAAGTGGTGTTTGTGATGAAAGACAAATTGCATTTGGTTTTCTACTGTTTCTTTTATAATTCATTTTTAAAGCATGTGTTTGTATTCTTTTATGCAAGAATGTTAAACAGGAGGGAAATGTTAGAATTATGTTTGTTATCATTCTTACATTTGTAATTTTATGTTATTAGTTGTTTTTCTATTTAGAAGTTTAGTGTTCAAATTTGTTGAAACTGGAGACACAATTAAATCTTCCTTAATCTCAAGCATGTTTTTACCGATGGAGACTTAGATCTTCCTGGGATACTCCTGAGCTGTAAACCTATCTGTGTGTTAATTAAATTTCTGTGTCCCCCTTCTTTGTTTCTGAATCCACATCCTACTGTGAAGATAGGATGTGGGGTTTCACCCCCTCCATTCCTTTTCACACCCTTCTTGCTAATGAAAGAGACAAACAAACTGAAGATTTTCAGAACACATGGTGAGTGGCTTGGAGAAGCAGTTCACTGTGTCTTCTCCTTCTGCAGAAGTTTGGTTGAAAACTCATATACGTTGTCTGTGGTTCTTTCTTTTTTATGTAGGTTTGAGAAAATACCTATCACTAACTAAACTGAGCATTCACAGTTTGAATTTGCACAGTTCTGTGCTATGCCATCTGCAGCACGGCACAAATCAAAGGGGAGGAAGGATGAGCAGCACCACATGAGATTGTGATTGACAGCACTAAAACTCTCCTGCCACTGATTGGTTGTTTCTAGAGAACCATGGGAGAAAGCAGAGGAAATAGATTTTTCACAGATTACCTCTCATACCATACTGTCACAACATAATGACAGTTTTAAAAAATATGTGAAAAAAAATATTTATATAAAAGTTACATACTGCAGCTTTAAATTCACTCAGGAGAGGACAGATCAGGAGGGACGTGTTTTAGAGCTTCTGCTCACTCACTCATCTATTAAGTGGTAAAAGGTACAAGGAACAAGTTAAATATATAAATATGTTGATTTTTTTTTTCCTTAATTCATTAAATGCTAGTGGAATGGAGGCAAACGGTAGTTTGTAGCTAAGCTAATTATACTAAATGGTTGATAATCACACAGTCTACCCACCTCTCTTGGAGAAAAACTGGGAAAAACTCTTGCCTTTTTCTCTCTCTCCGTCTCTCTATTTTGTTTCTGAAAACATGATTTTATAACTTTTCTTAGCAGCGTAGTAACTGCCACAGTCGCCGCTGTGTTCAGCTGCAGCTTCTACTGACTATAGCTGCATACATCACTGTTAAGAGCTCCAAACAGGAACGAACCATCTCATGCAGATCCAGGGGGGTTCAGGGCAAAAACTTTTTTTGGTCTTGGAGGGGTAACATTAAACTTTTACTGCTAAAAACAATCTTTGAAAATACAATATGATTAATTTTGTATGTGACAAGACCCTGATTTTTTATTATGTCTATGAACAAAATATAAATAATTAAGTTGTGGAGGGCCCCCTGCTGGTCAGGCCCCCTAAAATCGTCATCACTTTTCACCCCTTTAACGCGCCCCTGATCAGTAACATGTTTTTTGAGGAATACCTGGAATATGAAGTGCTGAAAACTTTTTATTACAAAGATATTGCAAATATGGGTCAAAAAAGATCCAGTTACCCATCACAGCCTCTTCGCTTACAAGGTACAGAAACTAGTTTACAATATTTTTGTTCTGGTTTCTAGGTTAAATCACCAGAGGATTCACAGAGAGTCACTGCAACAAGAACACTGATGAACTGAAAAAAAGTTAATTAAGTTGTCAGTTTATTTAGATTAAATCTGAGAAGTTCATTATAGCTCCACACCAACAGATCATCGGTTAGAAAGACTCTAGAAAGCCGAGAAAGACACGGAGCGGCAACACTAACCTCTGTTAACAAGTCAGCGCGTTATTTCCATCCTCCGCTCAAAATGGAGACTGACCTGGAGAAGAGCAAAGTTAGTTTCAGTTTCTATTTCCACAGATAGTCACGTAACTTGTGTTTTCTTCTAGAATCAAAGTTTCATTAATCTGAATAAATATTTGTTCAATCTGTAGAGACTCACACAGAGAGAGAGAAACAGCAGTTAGGCAATTTTATTGGACCGAGAGTTTGGCGCTCGGGCACCGGCGGAAGACGTGCGTGCTGAGAATCGCAGTGAGCTTGAATGATCGGCTCGAACGAAGCTCAGGTAGGTCTTCCCCCGGGCCCACTCACTGGTGGTGGAGCGGAGCTTGGAGAGAGGAGTCTTGAGGGGACCTGGAGGCANTTTTGCAAAGATTTATAGTTTTTTAAGCTTATCGCATTGTTTATTTACCGGTTCGGTAAAGGGCTCCTAAAAAGTCACACCCACAGAAACATCTGTCTTTCCCAGCTGCCACCACCAGTTAATTTAGCCACCAGTTAATCTGTAACACCGTCTATGAGCCCCAACCAGGTGTGCTACGTTCACAGACAAATTAACTTGATTCCATCAAGTAGAAACTATGAATAAACTCAGAAAGACAATTTTAGAAAATCAACTTTAGCTCAACTCAGTTCAATGCTTCTGATCTACATCATGGCGTTTCGAATTATTAAGTGTCGTAGTTGCAAAAGGTCAATACTAAGGTATCCCCTTTGACATGAATGCTGTTTTAACCTAAACAATGTATTATTATCTGGAAGCAATCTGGCTAATGACTGAAGGCTTTTTGTGTTGACGTCTAAGTGTCAAATAAATGCAAATCAGTCTGAAAAATAACAAGCATGTGTGTTGATAACTAAAGTGAATAAAACAAGTAAAGTCTTAATGATTTTGTTGGCTGATTTTATGCTCCATGTGTCAGTACAAATTTTGATTCATCGGTTAGGATTTTCCATTCTTAACAATAACTATAGAGAAAAAAAGATCCGACATAGCACCCTCAGTAAAATGCTTAGCTCCCCATTAGCACCTGTAGAAAAAGAAATTCTGGAGCTGCCACTGCATATCAGCCTGATGTATAGATACATGTTCTCCTGCTCTGAGGAACATACTAAACATGTTAAACATGCTAAACATGCTAAATGCCACAGGGTGGCAACAAGAACCGGAGATCGGTTCTGGAAGAAGGAATCTTAACAGGAAATGTTTCATCTGCATGAACCAGTTTATTGTGAGGTTATGAATTTGTTCAGTTTTTATGTGTCAAATGAACCTTAAGGCAGTTCTAGTTCAGAGTGAGGGGTCATGACCCCCACCAGGAAATCCAGATCCGTTCTGTGAAGGAGACGTGCAAAGAGGAACCAAAACTGGAATAACTACTGAGAATTCAATAAGTTTTCTAAAAGTCACATCATGAGGTGTTGGTCCTTCTGAGCGCAGTTTGAAGAAAACAGATTTATTTATCATCTAGAGTTTAATCCAAGACAGTAGAGGCTGTAAAAGCAGCTTTACTTAACTGTGTGTCTCACCTTTAGCAGGAGACAAAGAGGACAAACCCAGCTGATTGGACAGAGTCGGATCTCTGTGGTGAAGACGTTTGATCATGATTTCACTGGCTCTCTGTCCTTTCATCCTCACAGCATCAATGGTCTCCCGGGCCTTGTTTGATGTGATTGGGTTCCCTTCAAGTATCGCCCGTTTCTCCGAAAGATTAAAGACACCAACTGTCTCCAGGTCATCAAGGAGCTGATTCAGGATTTCCTCAGACACTCTCTTCACAAACTCAGAGCGAACATCTAAAAGTTTTTTCTCTGCAGGGAGAAATCAGAGACAGAAACAGGATTCAATCAAACTGATATTTGAGAGAAAAATGTGACTGTAAATGTGATATTTATCTTTTCCTGTGTTTATTGCCACTAGGGGGCGTATTTCATTTGAGTTCTGAGTACAGTAGGAAGGAGATGGTGTTATTTAAGGCTCAGAGTGATTCTGTTGAGGTGTTGCTAATGGTAAGAGGCTTTCTACTTTGCTTGGTTTGGATTTAAGTGGTTCTAAATAGAAAAGGCAAGACAATGGATATAGAACTGAAAATAAATGACTACGATTATAAGTCAAATCAGCATAACGAATCTTCATTGAGCGCACGTAAAACCAACTCCCACCAGGAACATCAGCAACCAGTAAGTAAATATAGGATTTTAGCCGCTATAGTCTTGAAGATCAACTATTCATGTTGCTCCATCCAGAGATTCAGAGTCTGTTGATCAGCTCCTCAGGTCTAAACCTGCTGTTGTGTTTCTGCCTCATATCTGAGTGACGACCACTGATTCTGTCTACATGAGACCAAATGAAGCTTCTGGTTCATCACTTCCTATCATCAGTGCAGGAAGAACAATAAAAGAAACACCTTCTAAATATGGAGCTGAACTATTTTAGGAAAACAGGAAACTCTGATATTATTGGTGAATATTGTGATGGAAATATTGAATAATTAAGCATTTTAATCACTTTTCTTTCTTCATCTCTATCTCTAAGCTTTAGCATCTCTGTCACCAAATGTTGGAATAAAAGACACAGCAAGTCTTTATATCTGAGATAATAAATTAGTAATATGTGATGTGATTATTGGATAAATTAATTATAGTAAATATTCCTGAAGTATCAGAGCTGCTGGCCTGTTCTTCACTTCGGTTCCATTTAGTTTCCATCTGAGTTCAGTTTTTACCTTCAGGTTTCACAGAAACTCACAATGTTTCCACCAGAGCTTCA
>NW_015115511.1:31187-42472 GCF_001443285.1 Poecilia latipinna
AAAAGATGTTTTTATGAAACTTGACTTGATCCTTGCAGAAAATCTGAAATAAACACCAACTTACCAAATGTTTATATGTTCCCGTTAAGGATCATCAGTCATTTTAGGATCAGATTTCCTTCAGGCTGAAATGAAAACATCTTTAAATCCTGTTTGTTGCCGTAGGACAGTATTGTGTTGCTGCTACTACTACCATCAGCTGATTAAAGCTCCTCCAGAAATGCGTCTGGGCTCCTGCTCAGGTATTTGGTTTGCAGGTGACCAGTTGTCCTCACCGTCTCTGCCGTCTTCCTCTGAGTGATGATAAGCAGCAGCAGAAATAAAGACACAAAAGGGGGGATGAATCTGGACTGACAGAGTTTCATCATGTTGAAACAAACCAAGTCCTGATTGTTTTCACTGAAGCTGCTGTCTGGGACCAAACTGGAGAACTCAGCAGATTTTAAAAGGGTCCAAAAACTCTACAACCCTAAAGGTAACCCAGTCTAAACAGCATAATGTAGATATTTTTTTTAATTGTCAGAACCAAGAACCTTAAAATGTTGATGTTTCTCCACATGTTGACACAACCACTTGATATGTTAATATTACCAAATACAGATTTTATTAATTTATTTAATGGCATTTATTGTTGATAGGAAATAACCTGCCTGTGATTTTGCTCTCCTGAACCTCTTTCATTCCTGAACATAATGATCTTTAAATTTTGGGCTCTTTTAACCTGGAGGTTTTAAGTTTTCTGTCAAATCTTCCAACAGAAAATTAAAGTGAAGAAAATATGTTTTTGCTTGCTGTACAAATTTGTTTTGTTATGAATGACTGTAGTTCGTCAAGAACTCTTGATATCTCTAAAGAAAATAATAACCAAATAGCTTTTCATTCCATTCCCACAAAAAAATCTTTCTGCGTTTTGTGACTGAGATTTTGAGACAATAAACTTTTATTCAATTGCAACATCATTAATGTTTTTAAAAAGATTTTCAGAAGTGGATCTTGTAGAAGAAATCTTTTCCATCTTCAAGTTTCAATATAATAAATTTTATATTTATTAATAAGACCATCCCCTGTGGTCTTCCAACGGGGGATGAAGAGTCCAGTTGTTATATTAACAATTTAATCCTCTGGTTACATTTTTATTTAAAAATGACACTTTCTAAAATTTACCTCCATTTTCAAAAAATTTTCTAAGTGTACCTTTATTTTATTTAAGCAAATGCTTAAATATTGCAACAACAAAAAGTAGCCCAATCTTTGTACCAATAACAGCTTAATTAAGGATTTAAAATTCCTCTTGCATTTGTAAAATTTTCCGTTTCATTTTCCTCAGTTTCTGGTAATTCTTTTTTTTTTTTTTTTTCTGCTCAATCATATTTTTTGTTACTCATGCATTTCTTGTCATACTATTTTCTTTTAATTTTTAATTAAGACAAAAATCATGCACCACCTTTTAACATGCAGTGATAAATTGTAGGTAATACTTTTCAACATGGGCAGAAATCCTGGGGTATTGGGGGGTCCGGACCCCCAATCTTGGAAAAGTCTAGAATTGTTCGTCCCAAAAAAAGTCATGAAAGAAACCTTTATATTTAAACAATATCAATTTGAAAAGGCAAAAGAAACAAAGAACAAAATAAATTCACCATTGTTCTAAGAAAAAATATAAGGATACGTTTTTAAAGCCGCTGGAGTGAGGAGCTAGCTGTTAGCTGTGGCTCTGCAGCACAAACACAAAAACCTACAATAAGAAAATACTTAAAGCAAAAGATATGTAGACATAGTATTTACTTTCACTGCTCAATCGGAAGAAACACCTTAATAAAAATCAGACTGCAGTTTGTTATTTTATTACTTTGGCTGAATCATGGTAGCAAAAATCTCAACAATATTTAGCTCTTTAATTTTTATATTAAGAGGTGTTTGAAACGGGAGGCAGAAGCTGAGCGTTAGCACTAGCCTGTAAGTGAGTCGAGAGCAGAGGGGTGATATTACAGAGCAGCTAACAATAAAAAAAGAAAGTATGTATTTCTTTCCATCTTCAATATAGAGCCTTCAAAACCACAAAATAAAATCTGAATTTGTTTTGACTAAACTCTGGTGCTCTGCGCTTTACGGCAACTTAACAAGTTAAAATTTAAATAACACATAACTTGTATGCTATGTGTTTTATTAAATGAAGTTAATCATGAAAACGTTTTATTTAGATCCTTAAAATTTTGTAAAGGTGTAGCAGAAAATAGACACCAAGCCAAATTCAAACCAAACATTTGAAATTTAGTTTGACTTTAATGGATCTCAACGGTTTATTAACTGAGAAAAACGTGTTTGATGTGCATTACCACTAACTAGTTCTGTTTGGTCCTGCAGCTTGAACACATCAAACACTTTTTAAACCACATTCTACGTTACATTTCTCTGTAACTTTGCCCCCAAATTGCATTTAAGAAATTTCCCTGTTTTTGGTCCCCCCCCAAAAAAAATGAGATGGGATTTCCTCTATTACACTTCCGCACAGTCGGCATCAATGCAGACTCAGCTTAAGGGTGGAAATAGGTTGGACGAAGCCCAGATGTGAAGAATCTGGACTCTATGCCAGGGGTTCCCAAAGTGGTTTCTGGAGGGCCTGCATATTTTAGTTCTCTCCCTGGTTCTTCTTAGGCCTCCATGGAGCCATCATCTTATGCAGGTGTGCTAAACCAGGGAGAGAACTAAAACAAGCAGGAGGCCGGCCTTCCAGGACCCACTTTGGGCACCACTGATCTACACACTCAAACCTTCAACATGAATGCACATCATGCAGGGCAGAACAAGGGAGGAAAAGAGAGGATTGGACCGACCCAAGTCTGTACAGTCAGACACATTTAGTCTCTGTGACCATTTCTACTAATTTCTGTTTCTCACCAGGAGCAGCAGGTTCACAGGACAAAGAGGATTCATTCTCTTTGTTCCTCTCATTGTGTGGTTTTAGTCAAGAAATGGGTGATAGTAATGTTCCAGGTACTTTGACCTGAACAGGATGTTTTCCTGCCTCATTTGGACCAAAAAGTCAGAAGTGAGTCTAACTTTAGATAGATAAGGAAATAACTATCTTATATCTCAATATCTTATTTCTTAATTTAAGATTTGAAATTTGTCTTGCATTTGTGACATTTTGTTTTACTTTCCTCACAGTTTGTAATGATTCCTTTTTTATTTCTTCTCTTTGCTGCTCAGTTTATCATATCAACTTTTTTATTACTAATGCTTGCCTTGTCATGCTATTATCTTTGACTTTTCTATAAAGACTGGAAAAACAACAAAACATTGCCCTAAATCCATCTTTTAACTCAAAATGTCACATGCAGCAATGAATTGTGGGTGATACACTTGGCCAAAGTCCGTCTGAATGCGGGCTTCGTGTAATAGGACCCAAAATGGGCGGGTCGAAGGGTGGATGTGGAGAATGTGGGACGCACTACGTACTCAAACTCTTCAAATGAAGGCACATTTGAAGGACCCAAGGCAGAACGAAGTGGGAGTGCGAGTATCAGGACAGGGCCTTAGTTTCTGGGACCATTTCTACTCAGTTCTTTTTCTCACCTGGAGCAGAAGGTTTAGGGGACAGAGAGACTTCCTCCTCTGTCTTCCTCACAACATCTTTGATGGAGCAGACATTGTCCTCTGTGATTCCAGCTGAAGGTTTTGCTTCATCGCTTTCTTTCCTCACTGCAGGGAAGAAAAATAAAAGAAACATCTTCTTAATGTAGAGCTGCATTATAGTGGAAAAACATGAAAATATGGTGAAAATTTTCAGACTGATTTACACTTTTTCTTTACCATCATCAAAAAAAATCTTCATTTTTTTTGTGTTACATTTTAAGATGTGTTACCAAATTCGTTGGAATGAAAGGCAGAGAAAGTCCTTCATTTGGCCAGATATTAAATTTACCAGCAGAGTTTGAAAGAATGACACGTAAAAATTAAAATCATTGGAAAGTCTGGTTAAATATGGCAGCCATCATGAGTAAAACAACACAATGTTTTTTTAACAAAGCACAGCAGAACTGGTTTGTTTCAATGGGGCCCAAACCAAACTGATGATGAGAGCATAAATCTTCTGATTTATGTCGTCTGGTCTAAAGATCCTGAACCAGTAAAATGGCTTCATGTCTGATGAACCTCTGGGTTTCTTCACATTGAACCAGTCATCCTAATTCTGATATCCAGGTTTTACTCTAGAAGTTGAGGTCTGGATCAGTTTTGGACTAATACGTGTTACAGGTGGTTCAGAAGGACCTGATAGTTTAATCTGACATGAACTTCTTCCATCTGACTGACCTTCAGCTGCAGCTTCAGGACTCAGATCTTTGAGTTTCTCCACCAGGTCTTTCCTGTTGATCTTCTTCAAAATAGTGACCATGACCTCCGCAGCTCCACTCAGCCTGTACTTCTGCACCATCAGGTCAACGACCTCTGACCTCTCTGCTTCCTGCAATACATTGTTTTTGATGGGATTCTTGTCATTCCAGATCTTCTTAATCTTCTTCTTCAGATGCTTTTTGAATTTGCTGAACTCCTCGTCTGATAGATCATTCAGGAGTTGAACAAGGTTCTGTTTGTCACACAGCTCAAGCTGCAGGTGGAACCAGAGGACAAGTCAGAAGATTTCTTGGTTTCTCTACTAATGAGGGGCCCCGTGTATAAAAAAGAGCACAGCTTTCATACCGAACTTCTGCAGTAGTGACCGAACACCATGGCTTGATAAATCTGGATTTGCAGTCACTTTGGTTCAGCTGCATGTCCATTCAAGCTGCTTCATGCAAAATGAAGCATCTGAAAACCCCACCATGTTTCTGAGTAACCATGGTAACGGCACTGCTTGTTTCCTACCAACACTACTAATCAACAACATCCTGATCTGTCAGTCAGTTCCTCTTGAAATGAAATGAAGTGAGAACTAAAACTGAACGACCTGCTGTTCAGACCTTCTGTACGACAGAAGGTCTGAACAGCTCATCATCATCATCACGTCCCAGTCAGTCAGTTTGACCTCTGAACCCTCCAGCAGACTCAAAGCTCCCATCACTCCACCTTTATTGAGCCACTTATGGATGTGTGATTGTCTCCAGCTCAAGAAACCTGACCTGGTAGAAGTTAATCTGCTGATCCAGACCCGGTCTCTTTTCTCCAGTGAAAATCAAAGTGCCTCTTATGTAATGTACATGCATTTAATGCTCATTGGTACAAAGACACATGAGTATTTACTTTTACAAGAGGAAAAAAAATGAAGAAATTTACTCTTTAGATCTGATTGAGGTTTTCCCATCATTTATATGGTACTGAGATTAAATCCAGTTCTGTTTCTTTAAGTTTAAACAATAAATGATTAAAATCAGAAAAACAAACTTTGATAATGTGTTCAATAACACTTGGAGACAGATTTCAATGAGTTTTGGCACTTTGTAATTTAATGTTGACATTTTTGCAGAACCCAGTTGTGAGATAAACGTGCTGCAGGTTTTTATTCTACATATTGTTTCCACTAAAACCCAACATGTGGTGTTTAGTTTCCAGGAGGCCAGAGTGAATCTTCCTCACCGTCTCTGTTTTCCTCTGATGAGCAGCAGCAGGTATAAAAACTCAAGAGGAACAATGGAGCTACATCCTGCTGAAACAAACCAGGTTCTGATTGGTTTTGCTGAAGCTGTTGTCAGGGACCAAAGTGAAGATCAGCTGATTTTATGGATTCTGATTTGCTTTAGAACCAGTCCTATAAGCTGCAGTGGACATGAGGGACAAAGCTGTCCCTGACCTACCCGGGTTACACTGTTTCCCGTCCTACATCGAGTTCAGCAGCTCAGAGATGATGAAGGTCCTAAAATATAAAATAAACCTTAATCAGTTTTCAGTGTAACTCAGTGAGTTTTGGTGCTTTGTAGTTTGTTAATGTAATAATTAAGATAATAACTGAATAATTAATTTAAACTTATATCAATTATTTGCCTGTTTTCATCCATCATCTGTTATTTAGTCATTTACTGGAAGATTATAATTATTTTGCTTAGAGAATTTTTATTTTAATTATTGTGAGAAAAATAGAGATTAAGACAAATTGATCTTCTGTCTTGGGGCCCTAAAGTTCTTACAGCGCCTCCTGGAGGTGATCCACCAGGTTCTGATGTTATTATAGTGTTGTTCCTCCAGGGGGCGCTGTTGTAACCCCTACCCTAACCCTATAGCTTGATCAGCTTTCAACAAGTGAACTACCAGCAGCCTGGACTGACATGAAGACTGATGAATGATTTGGTTGAAAATATGAAAACTGTTCATCAGTTTCCTTCCACTGTACAATTATGCAACAGCTTATAGAATACTAATAATAGAATATATAATAATTTGTTCTGGTCTCACATAAATACCAGGTTGATCACTGGAGCTGATAAAATATGTTTAAAGGGTGACAATACTTTTGTATAGTTTGAATTTAAAATTCTGACTTTAAGCCTAGTTTCTGTCTTGAAAGTTTAGATAAACTATCCAATCATGTCACTTATTACAGCAAATATTAAATTTTAATTTGGTCAGTGAGACGTACGTTCATATTTCTGAGGAATCCAGAGTTCAGTTATTACCTCATGAAGTTTTTCTTACTGTGGTTTAACCTGATGACCAGAACCAGGTTCATTACCAGCAGTTGAGGCGACCCAAGTCGACCTCACATTTAGACAACCTCAGACACAACATGGAGTTTATTTGCTGTCATTTATCTGACAGGAACCAGGCAGAACCAGCAGAATTAATCAGAAAATGTGAAAACATGCATCATACCAGACTTTAGCTTTAGGATCTAACTTCGACTTGCAGTCCGTCTGACACAACCACTTATGGATTATACATAAAGATAAGAACTAAGCAGCACTTTGAGAGACAAAGAGTTTCTTCCTGCTGTGAGGAGCAACAAGAGGAAAACCTGGAAAAAGACGAAACTCAGTGAGGAGGAAGAGAGGAAATCTGTGGACTGGTTAAAGCCGGTTCTGATCCACAGACAAGAAAAACATCAGTTTCTGATGAACCCAGACTGATGAGGGACGGAGTGATGTCATCATTATCATCATCATCATTGTCTTCATCATCATCATTGTCAGCATCATCATCAGCTTTATTAAAGACAGAAATGGGTCCAAAAAAAGATGTGATTCACTTCCTGCTGATTTCAATAAGCAGATCAAAACTAGTTTTTAATGTTTTTGTTCTGGTTTTTAGGTTAAAACCCCAGAGAGTGTTGCTGCAGCAAGAACAATGATGCACTGTAAAAAAGTTACATTAAGTTATCAGTTTATTTAGGTTAAATCTGGGAAGTTCATTCTTGCTCCACACCAACAGATCAGCTTTAGATGCTGCTGTCATGGTGGATCACAGCTGATCATTCATCAGGTTAACTGTGCAGAAACTGAGCTGTGGGTTTATAGTTTGTTCAATATTTCTATCATTACTTCATCCATCCATCCATTTTCTTACACCCTTATCCCATTGGGGTTGCGAGGGGGTCACCATGGGCTGGTCGCCAGGGCAACAAAGAGACAGACAGGACAAACAACCATGTACACACACACTCACACTTACGGACAACACATTATTTCCATCCTGTGGCTCAAAATGGAGGCTGATCTGAAGGAGAACAAAGTTAGTTTCAGTTGTGATGCAGCAGAAAACCTGGTTGGGACCTGGAGATCTGGTTGAACTCCACATTCCACAACTTCCAGTCAGATTTCTACTGCTTTATTTTGCAGATCATAGCAGGTAAAGCACACAGTAGGAAATCCAGCAAAACAGAAAAAAATTAAAAAGTTGTAAAATTCTTTGAATCTTTGAATCATGTTTAATTATCTTACCTAAAATTGTGGCTGAGTGAACTTTTTAAATGCAAGCAGACGGAGAAAGAGAGGCCCACACCACATAGAAATCCCTTTCCTGGGTTCATCCGTTTAGTCTTTGTGTAAATTACTTGGCAAAAATCAGATTTTCCCCAGTGGACAGACGTTGCCCCAAAAACCAAATAAAAAAATTTCAATTTGTTCTTGACAAAACCTGATAAAGTTCTGGGCTCCAACAAAAAGAAAACCTCAATGTGAAGCAGCAGCCTGGAGAGTAAATCCAGATTCTGAACCCTCAGCCTTTGGCTGGTGGGTCGGCCTCATCAGTTCTTCTCTCCAAACCCTGTAGGTCGCCACCATCTCTTCTCCCCATGAGAACACAAAGACTGTCCCTGAGGCACAACCCCAATTATCATCAAGAGCTTCTGCTTTACGCGGTTTTGGGCAATAAGGTCTCCCCTCTTTACTGGAAGATTCCTCTTTTTGCCGTTGAAACTCTTGTGACAGATTCTCCCTGCAGCCGTCTGAACTCTGTGTCCACAACAACTTCCTCTTTCCTCACAATACTTCTGTTCCTTATCTAACTGATTAATACGTTTTATACATTTACAACCAAAACATAATTTAAATAACAGAGAATTACTTTGTACATCACATTTCTTCCCAACTATTAATATCATTGTTAAATATTAATTCATTAAATTTGAAGCATTCAATTCACTAGTTATCAAAAATCATCTGACTGTTTACAATTATAACTTATTATTAATTATCAATACAGCTTAGATCAACTTTCCATCATTATAACTTTTCCATGTTTACAACTTCTTACAACTCCCAAAGAGTTTCAGACATTTTCTTCTACAGATAAATTAAACAAGTAAATTAAATCCAGAAAAAACGCAATAAAAACAAATTATTATTTTAAAGTGCAGAACAACAAGTCAAGGTCCCTTCAGTTTGTTTATGGTCAGAGCAGAGCTAGCTTGTTGCTGCTAGATTGGGGAAAGACCTGAGGAAGAGGACAAAAACCCAGAATGTTGTCCAAGGGGTCAAAGGTCAGAGTGGTCAGCCCCAGTTTCCCCAGTTTCCCCAACGGAAGTGGTCCGTTGTTCTGGACCACTTCCAGCTGGTCCAGAACTACGTGACCAGTGATCTCTCTTCACTAAACCAAAGGAGCAGCATAAATAAACTCAGCGTCGCTTAAAGAAGAGCAGGAAACCAAGATGGCCGCCTTTCCTGCTGCTCCATCTCCATTCTCTGCAGTCCCAGCAGGAAGTGGAGACTCTTTCAGAGGAAGTGGCTCTGCATTTTCTCTGTTCCCGACTCTCAGAGAAACACGGTGAGGCAAAGCGACCAAAGCAGCTTCATTCATGAAGCTCTATGAAATATTTACAGGTCAACAAAGTGACGTCAACATAGAAACGACCTGCAGCTACAAGAGAAACGCACGAGTTTAGAGAGTCAACCTGAAATGAACAGAGCTGGATTTAACAGCCGCCCTGATCTGGTTTCAGGTTCATCATCTGATCCATCTCAACTCCCAGAATGCACCAGGTTCATACATCAACATGGCAGCACCAGGTCCAGTTCTGGTTCTGCTCACTGACCTCTTAGCCTCCTTCAGCCTGCACAGGTAGAGGTAGGCCACGTTCTGGAGATATTTATCTCCAGAACGTGGTGATGCTGATCAGTGACTGGATTCTGAACCGAATCCTGAGACGGATTCAAGCTGCAGCTTCAACATCAGATCCAGATGAAGCTTCTTCTTCACTAAAGAACATTTCAGTTTGAGTCTCTGAACGAAGGAACTGATTTCATGAAGACAAGCGAGTCCAACAGAGCAGACATGATGTCAGAGTGAGAGAGGGAACCGGGTCAGAGAGGGAAGCGGGTCACAGATGGGATTCCTCTTAATGTTCTTAAATACTTTTATGGAAGTATTATAAAAAATATTTTTATTTAAATCTAATTTCAGATTGAAATTAGGAAAGTTTAATTTGCCGCTTTTGAATAAAAATTTATTGTTTCAGAGAGGAAATAACAAAAGTAGTATGTATTATTTCATATGAAAGGTAGCAGGGGAACTCGTTTCTTTCGCTCTTAATGTGAAAGTACTCACCGGAAGTAAATGTGCTATAAATGTGGCTCTAACTTGATCAAGTTGTTGTAGTTGCCATCTGGGTCCACTAGAGGGCAATAACCGCCCTGCTAATTTCAGTTCTCCGCTCCACAGTAAAACTATCAACATCATTCTGTTTCCAGGATAATTTAACATTTCATAAATATTCTCCTACCTTCAGACCGGAAGCTCAACATCTGAGCGTCTAAAGCAGAGTTGTAGAGCTTTGTTTCAGCTCTATTGGAGCTGAAGCTCAAGTTTAGGAGCCACAAACCACTGAAGTTGCTCCTGGAGTCTGTTAGCATCGCTAGATCCTCACAGAGTTTCTGCGGGTTATTTTCATCTCTGTGGAGCTGCTTTTAGTTCACACTGACATAAAACATTTTAGTGAACACAGGCGAAGAATCTGCTTTCAATTGTCTCACTTAGAACCAGTTAACCTGCTAAGTGTGAAGCGAGAAACCATTTAGAAACAGCGATTCAGACTCATCATTCAGAGCAACGAGTTTATGCCCTCTGATGTCTGAAAGTGATAACTACAAGTATGATAATGCTGAAAAAATATAAATACGCTTCCTGTGAGGTCTTTCAAAATAAAACACTGGAACGTATCAGTGCCGTTGAAGCAGTTTAACCAAGAAACTAAAAGGAAAAACAACAGTGTTTATTAATTCAATGGATCTTATGTATTTTATTTAAACATATTCAGTCTGAATAATGTAAAAATAAAAAGCTGCCTTACTTAGAAGTTTAAAAAATGCTCAGCTCAACTTCACAGGATGTTTGTTTTGCCAAATAAAGCTGTCAAACTAAAAGATTAAACTTACAAAATAATTTGATTCTTTGTTCATCTGAATACAAAAAGCTAAACAGCGTGAAGGATTCAAATGTTCAGCAGCTGAAGGATCTTGTAGATTATCTAAAGTAAGTAAATGTTTGTAGTGAGTCCAGCTGCTGTCAGCATATTGAACTAAACCCAGTTAGCATCAAAGCAAAGCTCCAGTGTTCCCAGTAAAGCTGCAGCTTCTCAGTGGGAGGAGAATGGTTCAGGCTTCCTGATTGGACACAGAGACAGCAATCAGCCAATCAGAGGAGCAGCAGCTTGCTGTGTTCCTGTGTTTGTGTTGGTGTGAAGATGAGTGTTGTTGCTGTGTCCATGTCTCCAGGACTTCCAGCTGGACTCCAGCGTCCAGCCGTCCAACATGTCTAGAGACAGTGGTCCTCATTCATCAAACTGTGGCAGCAGCAGATCTGATCTCAGATCTGTTTGTTCTCTCAGTTCAACAGGAAACAACCAGGGGTGAAAGTAAGGG
>NW_015115511.1:47379-49710 GCF_001443285.1 Poecilia latipinna
ATAATTATATAATTATAAACCTCAATATTTTCAGTCCGAAGCCTTCAGTCTGTAGAAAACCACAGAGCTCCTTCAGTCCAGAACCTTCCAGGTTGGTTCTGTACAGGTCCAGTCCTGTCAGATGGGTCGGGTTGGACTTCAGAGCTGAGAACAGAGACGTCCAGCTGGTCTCTGACAATCTGCATCTCTCCAATCTGAATAAAGAATAAAAGATGAGCTGAAGCCAACAGGATGCAGTTAAAACTGAAATATGAACAAATAAATAATAAAATGTAGAAAATTAATTTAACTGAATGTAAAAGAAACATGATGAATTGATTCTAACATCTGATCCAGTCAAACTGGTTTAACTCTTCCAGACTGAAAGGGGTGCTGACAATTCAACCAAATTTGTAGTACCGTAATTCTGCCACATTTGCTCTATCTGCAAAATTCCAATGGTTTCTGAAAGGAGAGACTTTGTGCTTTCCACCCAATTTCTGGTTATTATGGCAATTTCACCCCAGCATAGCAGGAAGTGAAATTAGTTTGAGGGGCAAGCTGTGATGTCAAACTGTGATATCACAACAAAAGGAAACGTACCCACCTGGGCTGACGAGAACCTCCACTTTGTTACAGCAAACACCCACCTTGACCACCAGGTGGTCTTTAGCTAGCATAGTATTGGTCTCTCCCTCTCACGTACATAGCACCGATTGAGATTTATTCTGTTTTATGCTGATTATTTGTTTGTAGTTTTAATTTAAAGTTCTCACTTTAGTGACCATTAGACTTTATTGACTTCAGTAATTCAGGCTGTTGTGTTAAAAGGATCCAGGATTAGCTGTACATATTGGCCTAAATATGTTGCAATTTTCCCTATTACTTAAAAAATTACTGTTTTTGATATGTCAGAACTCATAATTATTTCAAAAATGTACATCTTTTGTTATATTTTTCACCCATGGAGGTCGCCATTTTTTCACCTATAGGTTGATGAAGCATAATGGTGGTCCATTCTGTACCGGAGTCTACAGAGTAAACACAGGAAGACTAACTTTACCCGAGTTGCTTATCATATCACGTTTGACTGGTGTAATTATGAAAAATATCCAGTGTCACTACTGGGTGTGATTAAAAAAAAATTTTAAATTGAGGCGAATCTGGATAATTTCCCACATGAAAGAAAGGAGAGTGCAGTGCGAGAGCCGGAGTGGAACACAACTTCTGAAGGACCTAATCTGTACCTTGGACATTTCTCCACAACACTTTGAGCCATTGGTACAAGCAGAACCAAGGAAGGCTCTAACAGGTGATCGTTAACCTAAGGAGCTAAAAATAAATGCCATGCTGAGACATTCAGAGATCTCTTTGAGATGCAAACAGGAGCTATACTGCCTGCGGTAATGACATCATCAACCCGACTGGACCCATGGAGGTCCAGTGTTGATGGTAACAAAGTCTGGTGTGGTTATTACCACCACACGGGACTCTACACAGCACAGATGCTGCCGAACTGGACACAGCGCCACAGACACTGGGAGAAAAGTCAAAGACAAGCAGTGCTGATAGCACTATCACTACTGGAAATGCTAACAGAGCTAGAACACCGGTACTGAATGTGAGCCCACTAACAACCCTGAACAAAGTTCAGACCCTAAACCACTGTTGCTAAACAGGACACAGTAAGTACTACTATCGAAGTACTTACTGGATCACACAGTCTGACCAGAGGTACGTGTCATTCATTGTTTCATTTACGAAGCTGAAGGCAACAACAGCAAAACACAAGCTCCTACGACCAACTCTGTCCTCTTCTTCTGTTTGGTTCTCCTCATCTTCAATGCCTCTTGTTATTTCTATGTTCTGATCGATTTCAACGCGCTCCAGTTCAAATTAAAAAAAGCTTAATAATCTTATTCATCACTGTTTTGGCTGGAGGAGCCAGGAAGTTGGACATTTAGACATCATTTACCAGGATGCATTGCGGCGTGAACAACATGGCGACATTCTTGTGAAAATATTTTATCAAAAATTAAAAAAACTAAATAACCTACAATATTACTACCTTATTGTTTTTACATCTAAAATAAATACTTCCCAAATAAGGTCTACTTTTATAACTAATCGTGGATTGCTTTAATAAATTGTGTTGTGATGTAAAGAGTGTGTTTCTTCTTCATGTGTCCAGTGTTTGCTGATTGAAACGCCAGCGCTCAGATTCTCTCCTTCATTCGTTGCTCTATAACAGCTCAGCTCATCCAGGCTGCTGCTCATAGAACAATAACCTACATAGACTGAAGGCTTTGGCTGCTGATTCCTGATCATCAGCTGGAGACCCGACTTGGTAAC
>NW_015115511.1:54276-65744 GCF_001443285.1 Poecilia latipinna
CTTTGAATCTCCTGATAAAATGAGACGTCGTTCATCTCCACCAGACAGTAGAAGATGTTGATGCTTCTGTCAGGAGAGATTCTATCAGTGTTCATCTCCTTCAGGTTGGTGATGATTCTCTGGATGGTTTCTGGACGGTTCTCTGTCTGACCCAGCAGATCCTCTAAGAGTCTCTGGTTGGACTCCACAGTGAGACCATGAAGGAAGCGGACAAACAGGTCCAGGTGGCCATTTTCACTGCTGAGGGATTTCTCCATGACTTTCTTCATGAACTCATCTAGAGATGTTTCATTGTATTTTTCTCCCAGGAACGTCTTGATGACCTCTGACCTCCTGCTGGTGAAGCAGTGGAGCATGTAGACGGCAGCCAGAAACTCCTGGATGCTCAGATGAACAAAGCAGTAGACTGATTTCTGGAAGATCACACTCTCTCTTTTGAAGATCTCTGTACAAACTCCTGAGTAAACTGAGGCCTCTGTGACATCCAGACCACACTGCTCCAGGTCTTCTTGGTAGAACATGATGTTTCCTTTCTCCAGATGTTCAAATGCCAGCCTCCCCAGCTTCAGAAGAACTTCCCTGTCAGCCTCCATCAGTTTCTGTGGATTTGTCTCATGTCCTCCATGGTATTTGTTGTTCTTCCTCCTTGTCTGGAGCAGCAGGAAGTGTGAGTACATATCAGTCATGGTCTTGGGCAGCTCTCTTCTCTGCTCTGAGGTCAACATGTTCTCCAGAACCGTAGCAGAGATCCAGCAGAAGACTGGGATTCCACACATGATGTGGAGAGGTTTTGATTTCTTGATGTGGGAGATGATTCTGCTGAACAGCTCTTCTTCACTGTACCTCCTCCTGAAGTACTCCTCCTTCTGGGCGTCGGTGAAGCCTCGTACTTCTGTTACCCTGGAAACACATGAAGGAGGGATCTGATTGGCTGCTGCAGGTCTGGTAGTTATCCAGATGAGTGCCGAGGGAAGCAGATTCCCCTTGATGAGGTTTGTCAGCAGAACGTCAACTGATGACTTCTGTGTGACGTCAGAAACCAGCTGACTGTTGTTGAAGTCCAGTGAAAGTCTGTTTTCATCCAGGCCATCAAAGATGAAGAGCAGTTTGCATTTAGCCAGCTGCTCTGCTGGGAACTTCTGGAGTGTTGGATGGAAAACATGGAGCAGAGAGAGAAGACTATGCTGCTCACCTCTGATCAAGTTCAGCTCCCTGAACGAAAGCAGAACCACCACACTGACATCTTGGTTCTCCGAGCCGTCGGCCCAATCCAGAGTGAACTTCTGCACTGAGAAGGTTTTTCCAACACCAGCAATGCCATTGGTCAGAACCACTCTGATGGCTCCATGTTGGTCAGGGAAGGATTTAAAGATGTCATGGCACCTGATTGCAGAGTCATGGCGCTTCTTGGAAACTCTCTCCAGTTGCTTCATGACATGCTGGTTAACGTCTTCACTCTGTCCCTCTGTGATGTAGAGATCAGTGTAGATCCTGTTCAGGAGAGTTCTACTTCCTGTTTCATCATTTCCTTCAGTCACACATTGACATTTACTTCTCAGACTGATCTTATGTTTCTCTAGAACCTCCTGTAGACCAATATCTGTTGAAACACAGAAGATAACTATAGTAAAAAAACATGATATAGTGGTAAAGTTAGAACAAAGCCATCTGAAACACTGAATGCAGCAGCTTTAAGCAACATCAACTCTTCTGCATCATGTCCTCATTTTACCATTTCTACTTGGCTTTATCCAAAAAACAACTACAACAAAAAAGGCACAGACAGAACAGTGTTTCCTCCCATCATTTTCCAGCCTTAATGAAAGAAATCTGGAGAAAACCTCGAACCTGCCAGAGAAACAGCTCATTTAATTGGTAGTTTTCACATTTAGAATGGCTTTTCTCAAAGACGTGGATCTGGTTCCACCGAAACGATAGGAGAAAGTTCTGATTGGAGGTATTCAGTCTCACCTGGACCACAGCTGCTCTGATTCGCTGTTAACAATCTAGCTCGTGTTCTGGGTTGTTTCCCACACTGAGGGCAGGAAGAGGGTCCAGATGGAGCACACTGGTCCCAGTAGGACCTAATGCATTGTCTGCAGAACCAGTGTCCACAGCTGGTAGAGACCGGATTTATCAGAACATTCTGACACAAAGCACAGCAAGACGGCTGCTCCTCCTCACCAACGCTGCTCCTCTTCCTCCTCCTGTAAAGACATTTCTTAATCAGTGAAATATTTCACTAATAACAGACTGAAGCTGAAGATGTTCATGAAGGTTCACCACAAACAAACGACCAGAAACTGGGCCAGAACAGAATCTCAGAACATTGATGATCTCTGATTTGAAGTTCTTCATTGAATTATATCTGATATCATAATTTATACCAATATTCCCAGTCTGGAAGATGATGGGCTTCACTGCTTGAGTGTGTTTACAGACAATCTGAATCGTTGCTTTTTACATTCTTGGTTGTTTTTGATTTTATGCAACAATTTAATTGTTATGGAAGTAATTGTCAACAATTAATTCAGTCAGACCTTCATTCAAACTCTACTGATTTACTGACCAACATCCTTCATGACTAACTTTAAATTAATATGTAAGAAAATTAAGTCACTGTTTACACAAACACTGAGATCAAATAGTTAATATAATTTATATTATATCTCTATAGACCAGGGGTGGCAATCCTGGTCCTCGAGGGCCGGTGTCCTAAGACTCTTAAATGTCTCCCTGGTCCAACACACTTAAATCCAAAACTGAATCACCTCCTCGGTGCAGTCAGGTTCTCCTGAGTCCTGCTAATGACCTCATTATTTGACTCAGGTGTGTTGAAGTAGAGAAACATCTAAAAGTTGCAGGAGACCGGCCCTCAAGGCCTGGAGTTGCCCATACCTAATCTAGTCACATAAATCAGTTAGAAATTGGTTTCTTACTTTCTGTCTGAGGGTCCAGGTTTATTACTGAAGTGTAGAGGTTCATCTTTGGACCAGTCACTCCTCATAGATGGACTGATGGATCCTGGAGGTTCTGTTCTGTCCTCCTTTATATCCTGATCTTCCATCTTCTGGACTTCAGTGAGCCTGAGAAAGAAACCAGAACCAGTCAGTCCAGTGATCCAGGTCCAGTAAGTGTCCTGTGAAGCAGAAAGTTGGTTCCCATCTTGAGTTCAGAGGATCAGAGTGAATAAAGGAGTCAACATTTCCTATGAGCTAGTGAACTTCATAGGAATAAAAACATTGTAACATCCCTTTACAGTCATGCAGCCTCTTGTACTACAACACACACTTTCCGCTCGCTCACACACACACACACGCACACACACGCACGCATGCACGCGCACACTCACAAAATAAGCAGTGGGAGAAGTTATGAGGATTATTACTTCCACGTTGTTGATGGCGGTGTTGGAGAAAAACAAAAATTATCTAGAAACACTCTGAACCTGCTAAAGCCTCGACAAGCATCTTAAAGCTCGTTGAGGTGATGATGCGTTCAGTGGATCTGAACGTATCATGACTCTATTGTAGCTCCGTATGGAGGGAGTCAGTGTGCAGAAGGTTCTGAGGGAGCAGCAGCTCAGGTCGGGTCCACAGCTCTCCTCCAGACAGAACCGGGTCCAGCTGGGATCTCAGCAACATGTCAGCCTCTGTGGTCATGTGGAGGGGTGAAAGTAAGGGGGTACAGTAGGGTACTGCATACCCCTAAAAGATTTAGCGGGGGTAGGCAGTACCTGCAAGAGATGGGAGCGGCTGTCTGCTGTAAAAAATCAAAGGGTTCACTGTGCAGCCATGACTTATTAGTTTTTCAAGAACAATCTAAAACACGACTTAATCAGTTAATAAATAGTTGTTTTTTTCCCAATTCATATTGTTTCTCAACTGTTCGTGCTTTGCTAGAGCAGTGGTGCGATACGTTGATCTCGGCATCAGGTGACAAACTGAACGCCGCCAGGAGGCTGAGATCAGCACATCCTCCTCTGACTCATCAAAACGTTCGTAACTTTATTAAATAACCAAAAAAATAAAAAAGAAAAAAAAGCTGCTTTCAGGGACAAAGCATCCAGCTGAGGTACCAGCTGGACCCACTGCAATGAATTATGGGTAAACAGCTGCTTCAGTGAGGGGGAGGAAGCCCCTCCTCATTCAGCGAGGCCTAAAAAATATTTAGTCAACTGATCAGACTCGGAATTAAAATTCAATATAAAGAGGCACATTATGCAACTTTTTTAATGTGGTGGAATGTAGTTTGTGACCTAAAACGTTTTTAAATTATTTATTTTATTATTATTATTGCCCATCTAAAACAGGGGTGTCCAAAGTCAGTCCTCGAGGGCCGGCATCCTGCATGTTTTAGTTCTCTCCCTAGTGGTAGTAATAACCTCCTCAGCAAATCAATGTTCTTCTTAGGCCTCTAATGAGCCATCGTTTGATGCAGGTGTGTAAAACCAGGGAGAAAACTAAAACATGCAGGATGCCGGCCCTCGAGGACCGACTTTGGGGACCACTGACCTAAAAGGTATAGTTATTCTAGTTTATTTGCAGTTTTGCAGCGGCACTTGGAGAGACAAAGTGTTTCTTCCTGCTGCAAGGAGCAACAAGGGGAAAACCTGGAAAAAGACCAAACTCAGTAAGAATGAAAAGAGAAATTCTGTGGACTGTCTCTGCTCCAAAGAAAAGAGAAACATCAGTTTCTGATGAACCCCAGGCAGATGAGAGATGGAGTGATGTGTTTCACTTTCTGCTGACTTCAACAAGCAGAGAAACTAGTTTAAAACTGTTTCTGTTCTGGTTTTTAGATTAAAACACCAAAGAATACACAGAGAGAGCCCCTGCAGCAAGAACACTGATGTACTGTAAAAAGTTACATCAAGTTCTCAGTTTATTTACGTTAAATTTGAAAAGTTCATTATTGCACACTCTACACAAACGGATCAGCTTCAAATACTGGTGCTGCTGTCATGCCAGAGCCATACCACTTTATTCTAAAGCTAATGAAATACAATATTGCAGCTGACCAAAGTGTTGTACAAAAACAAAGAACAACAGTAAAGCAACTGTAAGAAAATAGAAATCAAAACATCACCAATTCAAGCAAGTAGGAATGCAGCATTAAGACAGGAATGTTAGCTCACTCTGGGTTAAAAGCCAGAGAAAAAAAAAATTTTTTAAACGACCTTTAAAAAGTTGCACAATAGAGTTGATCATTCACCAAGTCAACTGCGCAGCAACTAAGCTGTGTTTCTATGATTTGTGCATTGTTTCTCTCATTATTCCTTAAAGGTTCATAATGTAAACTCTCTTAACATCTCAAGCCATCTCACCTTTCTAGATTGGGCCTTTAATAAAGTAAACAGAGCGCTGATATGGAGATCACACCGTATGAGAGACGAGGGATCCAGACCGAGGTGGCCGAGGCCCCGGGAAGCCTCGGAGGGTTTATCGGTCAAAAAGGCTCCAGAGAGCCGAGAGAGACACGGAGGGACCCGGAGCGGCAACACTTACCTCTGTTAACAAGTCAACATGTTATTTCCACCCTGCGCTCAAAATGGAGGCTGACTTGAAGAAAAATATCAAAGTTAGTTTCAGTTTCTTTTTCACAGAAAGTCACGTGACTTGTGTTTTCTTCAGCGTCCAGAATCAAAGTTTGATTCATTTGTATAAATATTAACAGTTCAGTTTGAGTTTACAAAGTGAAATAAAACTAGAATAAAGATAGAAAACTTTCAGTATTTCTGTTTTGCTGTTACTGAAGAAGATTTGAAGCTGAGCAACTTTTTTCATTGATTCAGCAGAACTAACAGGTTTTTGATAGTGGATTATGAGCGCTCATTGCCCTCTGGTGGCAATCCTACTGCGCAAAAACGGTTTATAACAAGTTCAACATCAGTCTAAGTAATCTGGTGGTCAAAGAGCATCACAAATACTCTAATCAGTCATTTGATAAATTGCTGCTTTCTCCATGTTTCCACTGATATTTTAACCTTTTTAGTTTTGCTGATGAGCTCCAAGATAGAAAGACTCGTTCATCACATTAATCTTTAAATCTGTCCACAGATTATCTTGGTTTATAGCAATTAGACCAAGATAATCACATCTAAACCAATTAGCTTTAATGCTAATTAGCTTTAATGCTAATTAGCTGTAATACTAATTAGTTTAGATGTAATTTTACATAACATATGGCTTTCTGATGCACCATGCAACAACAGCAAGCGAAAACATATTACATGTAATTCACATGTAACATGTTAGTGTTTTTGTCTTTGACATTTACAAATTTAATTTAAATAAAGAGTCTCATTTATTGTGCAGGTCCTTCAATGACGAAGACTTCAGCAGGGACCACATTGAGCCCACCAGAGCTGAGGTTGCATTTGGATACAATTTATTAACTGAGATTTTCCAGGCTGGAGACATTTATATTAAGATTAAAATAAGTAAGACACCAATAACAACATAGTTCAGCTTAAGGCAAGCTTTAATTTTTCTTCCATACTTTACTGCTTTAAATTTTTACTTATCAAAAGCAATTTAAAATATCTCACCACGCTGCTAATATTTCTTTGTTTTAACAGAAAGAGTCTGTAAAGAAAAAACTTGTCAACGTCTTGATGGGTTTGACAGAATTCAACTTTAAGGAGATTCTGTGGCACTTGCAGAACTTGCAGGCTACTCAACAATTAAAAAGGTAAAAGTCCAGAATGCTGAGAAATGGGACATTGTGGATTTAATTGTGGGCCATTATGGATCTGAAGGAGCTCTGGATGCGACGAAGGCAGTTTTACAGTTCATGAACATGAACGATCTGGCAGGAGAAATGTAAATACTGAGCTTTGATTGAGCTACATTCGCTCATTGTTGCTCCTTCCAGCAGAAGGCTGAACATTTTACTGAAGTCTTCAAGAAAATGTAAAAACAGATTTATTCTTTCTCGATTTGGCAGAACACAATGAAAACATCAAATAGACATGAAATAGTTATCTGTACCATGATGAATTTAAAGTTGTTCTCCACCGTGTAAAAAAATATCATTTTGAGCCCTGAGAAATAAAAACTACACACAAGGACAAAAAATGTTGGCATCCCTCAGTTAATGACTGAAAAACCCACAATGGGCAGTGATATAATTGAAACTAGCTAAAGTAGAAATAAATAAAAATATTCCAAAAATTAACCAAGATGGATGCCAGGGTGGTAAAACATGCGACCCATAAACGGAGGCCCAAGTCCCAGACGTGACTGTCACAGGTTTGAGTCCCGATTAACTTTATCACATGTCATCTCTCTCCCTCATAACCCACGTTCGTGTCTGACGACTGTTAAATAAAGGCCACCAGAGCTGGGAAAACTTTTAATAAAAAAAAATTTAATTAGAAAAATCTGACATTGCTTTTGAAGTGTAACAGAATTATTTGTAAACAAATTGATGAAACAAGCCTGGACAAAAATGATGGTGCCTCTAGAAAAGTTTGAATATAGTTTGATTATTAGATAGTAAACTAAGGTGCGTCCTTTACTAGAAATGGAGGAGTTTTCAAGTTCATATTCAGTCAACCGGCTTAAATAAACAGTGACAAGTAGTTCCTGTACCAAACATACTAAAATACAATGCCAAAGCTTCAAGGCACATGATGCCATGTTTTATCACATTATAGTAACTGTTACCTCAGGTTGTTATAAAAATGCTTTATATGTCAAGAAGTAACCCAAAAGAAATTTAAGGCCTTCAAATTGGGCCTGTGTCTCCTTAAGAAGCTCTTTCTGAAACTGTCTCCAGGAAGTCATCACTACATGCTTCTCCTCATGCTGTTTACTGCTGTTCTCATGAGCGCTGCAGTGAGGAGAAGCTCCTGTGAGCTCAGCAGATGACCAGCTCCATCTGAGGTTTGCTAGTTGCTGCTGCAGCAGAGGCTGAAGTAGACAGGAAAAGATGCAGCTAAGGAGCAGATTTAGAAGAACACAGAAAAGCTGCAGAATTTAAGAACTGTGAGCTGAACTGAAGTGAACAAAGGAAAGACGTTCAAATACATGCTGAGAGTGGAAATCCTTCCTTAAGGTGAAGATATTACAGATTTCAAAATAAAATAAAATAAAATAATTCAAAAGCTTGAGGGCAGGTCTCACTTCACATCCCTTTTTACTCCGTTATGCAGTAATCCCGTCTTTCCACCTGAGACTGTGAGCAACAAAATGTATCTCTGCTCTTTCTGATTTAATGTACGGACCAAACCTGATGTCCTTTGATCAGTTAATTACCAAACATCCACAGACATGACGTCTTTCGGTATTTATAGATGAGGGACCAGATTTTAAAGAACACAATGATGCTCAACAACCAAAATGTCTCTGATTGTGAAAATCAATAATTTAAGCCAAAACTTAAAAGCTCTATTAAGACTTGTTATAGTTTATTAAAAGAACTGGGGATTATGAAGCTGATTTTCTTAAAGGAGACACGAGAAAAAGAGCTATGGAGATCAGTAATGAGGCTTGGAATGAAGCTTGGGAAAATACTAAATATCTGAGTATTTGTAAAAAGTTAAAGGCTATTCAACTTAAAATCCTACATTATGCCCATAAATCTCCCCATTTAAGTCACCAATTTAATCCAGACCTTTCTCCGCTTTGCCCCAAACGTAAAATAAAGACGGGTTTTCTAAGTCAGTCTTTGGTCCTGTAGGAAAATTCAACAATCCTGGTTGAGTATAAAAGAAGAGCTGGACAAGATTTTTTCCATTAGCACTGAATGTAACCCAGTATGTTACTGGGAGTGACGAACAACGGCCTTAAGAAGAACTGTGGAAAACAACAGGATGCTGACATCCATCCAAAACACAGTTTCAATGGACTGTCCTTGAACGTGTCGTCTGACTTTCTAACTAGTAAATCACACAATAGAGAAACATGTTTGATGATATTTGGGAACTTTTTATGCTGCATGTTGGTTTGGATATTTCTGCTATTGTTTTACATGGGGCCTTAAATAATATATTGCAATAATGTCTCTTCTATCATATGTGTGAAGGTTCATAACATTTTATTAATTTTGATCCAGGGTAATATTGATGCTCTTATTGTTGTGGTATTTTGTTCTGCTTTTGTTTTTTCTTTTCCTTTGTATCAGAACATGGAAATAACAAATAAATATGTTGGGGAAAAAGAAAATAAAAATGAGACACTGTGGATAACACTGGTGCTGATCAAAACATTAGAATGTCATGAAAATGTTGATTTAAATCAGTAATTCCATTCAAAATGTATATATTATATTAATTTGTTACACACAGACTGATGTGTTTCAAATGGTTTTTTTTCTTTAAATATTGATGATTATTGACAACTAATGAAAACTCCAAATATCAGAAAATTAGACTCCTGGAGGATATTGATAGATAGTTGAGTGGAGGGAAAAAGTGCCTTCTTAAAGTGATGCGGAGTTTATTTAGTTTGCTCCGTTGTTTTAGTGTAGAGATACATGCATCAGGATTCTTGGTTTTCTTTAGAGTCAAAGGCGGATAAAGTTCTGGTCCAGATGGATCTGAAGTCTGGTTCTGAGCAGAGCTACTAGTTACATTTACTCTGTTACTTTTACTCCAGTAATATTTTGTAAAAATGTACTTTTACTAGTATTTTTACTATGCTGTACTTTTCTTGAATACTTTTATTTTGAAGTATTTTTCCTCTGACTTCAGTAAATTTTCTGGCTCCTCGACTCGCTGAGAAAAACTTCACTGAATGAAGAACAAACTTGTTTTAGACTAAAATTCACCAGACCTGCAGTTTCTGCTACAATTTATACATTTTATTTTGAAATAAACTGATTAATAAATAGATTTACCTCATTTTGCTCTTCTGAAAATGTTATTTATATGAATTATTTTCATTTAGTCTTTAAAATACATAAATTTCCTCCAAACTTTATATTTTGATGTAATTTATAAATATTAATTGATGTTTTGATAGTGGCTCAGAACATGAGAAGCTTTTTCACCAAATCCTTTTTTCCTCTAGTAATTTTTCAGATGCTCCTTTTTCCTTTTCCTTCAGTGAACCATGCTGAGGTTCTGCTGCTCTGGACCACATTTGGTCTCAGTTTTATCCTCCGTTGTCTCTGCAGCTGGAAGGACTCAGTAGTTTTTCCTTCCAGAAGAGTTGAACCCTGAATCGTCTCCTGTCATGAAGTCGCTGCACAGCCAGTTAAAATGCTGCTTCTGATGGCGTCCAGGATGAGTCGGACCCGTTTGATTGGCCCAGAGGAGGAGCAGAGCGACTGATGCTGCAGCACCTGGTGTCTGATTGGCTGAAGGAGATCGCTCCATCGTTTGCTCTTTATTCTCTCTCTTTCTCAACCATCTGCTGAATCCAGTATGAAAATGAATCAGAGAGAAAAAAGATCAACTTTCCAGTTGAATCCAGTTCAGATCAAAACTCCATGAAGCCTCTAAATGGAGCCCAGTTTGAATCGGATCTTTATTGATCCAAAGAGACAAACAATATCAGACACTAAATGACAGACATGAGAAAATAAACAGGAGGAAAATCTTGGAGGTCAGAGGTCATCATCAGGATCCAGTCAGAGTCTCTTTAGACTCAAACTGCTGCAGCTTCAACCTCTGAGGATCAGCAGGACACAGAGACCATTCTCTACAGAGATCAGATCCTGCAGAGAGAAGAAGGAAGGAGAGATCAGATGAGTGAGTGTTTCCAGCCTCTCCAGCAGCAGTCAGTGACGCAGCACATCCAGTAGATGGTTTCCAGGCTGCAGTCAGACTGATCTCAGAGCTGTGACCAAGATGAACCTGATCAGTTGTTTCCTGTTGAACTGAGAGAACAAGCAGATCTGAGATCAGATCTGCTGCTGCCACAGTTTGATGAATGAGGACCACTGTCTCTAGACATGTTGGACGGCTGGACACTGGAGTCCAGCTGGACTTCCTGCAGACATGGACACAGCAACAACACTCATCTTCACACCAACACAAACACAGGAACACAGGAACACTGCTGCTCCTCTGATTGGCTGATTGCTGTCTCTGTGTCCAATCAGGAAGCCTGAACCACTGAGAAGCTGCAGCTTTACTGGGAACACTGGAGCTTTGCTTCGATGTCAACTGGGTTTAGTTCAATATGCTGACAGCAGCTGGACTCACTACAAACATTTACTTACCATAAAGTCTCTACAAAACGCTTCAGCTTCTGAACATCCGAGTCCTTCAGGTTGTTTCCTCTCAGGTCCAGTTCTGTCAGATGGAGGCTGTTGGACTTCAGAGCTGAGGCCAGAAAATCACAGCTGATCTTTGACAAACTGCATTCCCACAAACTGAATAAAGAATAAAAGATGAGCTGAAGCCAACAGGATGCAGGTGAACCAGTCCAACAGAACCAGCAAAAGATTCTCATGAATATTAAAGCCAACAAGCTGCTGCTTCAATAAAGACCTGCTGACTTCAGAACCAGAACCAG
>NW_015115511.1:66806-68309 GCF_001443285.1 Poecilia latipinna
TTTTTTCTTTAAATGTTGCTGATTATTATCGACAACTAAAAAAAATTCCAAATGGAGTATCAGAAAATTAGACTCCTGGAGGATATTGATAGATAGTTGAATGGAAGGAAAAAGTGCCTTCTTACAGTGATGCTGAGTTTATTTAGTTTGCTCCGTTGTTTTAGTGCAGAGATACATGCATCAGGATTCTTGGTTTTCTTTACAGTCAAAGGCGGATAAAGTTCTGGACCAGATGGATCTGAAGTTTGGTTCTGAGCAGAGCTACTAGTTACATTTACTCTGTTACTTTTACTCCAGCAATATTTTGTAGAAATGTACTTTTAGGAGTATTTTTACTACGCACTTTTCCTGAATACTTTTATTTTGAAGTAGTTTTCCTGACTTCAGTAAATTTTCTGGTTCCTTGACTTGCTGAGAAAAACTTCACTGAATGAAGAACAAACTTGTTTTAGACTAAAATTCACCAGACCTGCAGATTCTGCTACAATTTATACATTTTATTTTGAAATAAACTGATTAATAAATAGATTTACCTAATTTTGTTCTTCTTAAAATATGTTATTTATATGAATTATTTTCATTTAGTCTTTAAAATACCAAATTTTCCTCCAAACTTTATATTTTGATGTAATTTATAAATATTAATTGATGTTTTGATCAGTGACTCAGAACATGAGAAGCTTTTTCACCAAATTCTTTTTTCCTCTAGTAATTTTTCAGATGCTCCTTTTTCCTTTTCCTTCAGTGAACCATGCTGAGGTTCTGCTGCTCTGGACCACATTTGGTCTCAGTTTTATCCTCCGTTGTCTCTGCAGCTGGAAGGACTCAGTAGTTTTTCCTTCCAGAAGAGTTGAACCCTGAATCGTCTCCTGTCATGAAGTCGCTGCACAGCCAGTTAAAATGCTGCTTCTGATGGCGTCCAGGACGAGTCGGACCCGTTTGATTGGGCCCAGAGGAGGAGCAGAGCGGCCGATGCTGCAGCACCTGGTGTCTGATTGGCTGAGGGAGATCGCTCCATCGTTTGCTCTTTATTCTCTCACTTTCTCTGCCATTGGTTGGATTCAGCAGATGGTTGAAGAGAGCTTCCAGCATCAGTTCTGCTCTCATTGCTGCTGGATGGATTTATTTCCTGAACCCTGTGATGGTACCAGGTGAGGCTGAAGGCGTTTGGTCCCATTGGACCCACTGGTTCCCAGCAGGTTCCTTCTTCTGGTTTTCTGACTCCACAGTGACGACGGTAAACTCGGTCCTGTGGCGACTCAGTTGCTCAGCAGCTGAACATCATTATTTTGAATCATTCATGTTTAAAAGTCAAAGAGCTGTGCTCTGATTGGATCAGAACCGCTCTTCATTCAGAACCAGGCTGTGGAAAGATGGCAGCAGCAGAAATACTTTGTTGCTGCTGATCTGAACTCCAGACTGACTTTGTGTTTAAAAGCTCAGCAGCTTTTATCCACATGTTTTATTCTGCTTTTAGAGAATCTTTCCTTTTTCTCTCTCCTG
>NW_015115511.1:68757-73453 GCF_001443285.1 Poecilia latipinna
CACACCAACACAAACACAGGAACACAGCAAGCTGCTGCTCCTCTGATTGGCTGATTGCTGTCTCTGTGTCCAATCAGGAAGCCTGAACCATTCTCCTCCCACTGAGAAGCTGCAGCTTTACTGGGAACACTGGAGCTTTGCTTTGATGCTAACTGGGTTTAGTTCAATATGCTGACAGCAGCTGGACTCACTACAAACATTTACTTACCATAAAGACTTTACAAAACGCTTCAGCTGCTGAACATCTGAATCCTTCAGGTTGTTGAATCTCAGGTTCAGTTTTGTCAGATGGAGGCTGTTGGACTTCAGAGCTGAGGCCAGAAAATCACAGCTGATCTTTGACAAACTGCAGCTGATCAACCTGAATAAAGAATAAAAGATGAGCTTAAGCCAACAGGATGCAGGTGAACCAGTCCAACAGAACCAGTTAAAGATTCTCATTAATATTAAAGCCAACAAGCTGCTGCTTCAGTAAAGACCTGCTGACTTCAGAACCAGAACCAGAACCTGGTACTGGGTCATTTTGTGTTGGATGATTTTAGTCAGTAAAATCATTCCAGGTTCTGATCAAAGTGTTGAAGCATCAATCATTGATTATTGATTTGTTCCTGTCAGATTCCAGGAATTCACTTTTCTAGACTGGGTTGAATGACCTTTGACCTGCTTGACATGAGGGGGATTTCTACACACTTGGGGGTCCAAATGCTGTCCTGTTCTGACCTCAGGTCAGCAGGTCCAACTCAGTTACACAGAGGGACTAAATTAAACTCTGGATCCAGGAACAAACTCAGAAAATATTTATTAGAACAGAAGAAATGAACTTTGATTAATGATCAATTATATATAATCATTCACTGAAATATCAATAATTATATAATTATAAACCTCAATATTTTCAGTCCGAAGCCTTCAGTCTGTAGAAAACCACAGAGCTCCTTCAGTCCAGAACCTTCCAGGTTGGTTCCGCTCAGGTTCAGTCCTGTCAGATGGGTCGGGTTGGACTTCAGAGCTGAGAACAGAGACGTCCAGCTGGTCTCTGACAAACTGCAGCTGTCCAATCTGAATAAAGAATAAAAGATGAGCTGAAGCCAACAGGATGCAGTTAAAACTGAAATATGAACA
Source organism: Poecilia latipinna (assembly GCF_001443285.1). Classification (NCBI taxonomy): domain Eukaryota; kingdom Metazoa; phylum Chordata; class Actinopteri; order Cyprinodontiformes; family Poeciliidae; genus Poecilia; species Poecilia latipinna. The sequence goes on from NW_015115511.1 coordinate 69,880, forward strand.
AATAAATAAAAATGTAGAAAATTAATTTCCCTGAATGTAAAATAAACATGATGAACTGATTCTAACATCTGATCCAGTGAAACTGGTTTAAGGAGTCCAAACCAGCAGAACCAGAACATTTGATCAACAAAGAAACTCAAAGTTTTCTATGGGTAGCAGCCTGGATGAGGTGAGCTATTTCTGCTGGTTCCTGATCATCAGCTGGAGACCCGACTTGGTAACCGGATAAGAACCACTCAGTTTATTCATGAATGGCCTTGGGTTCTTCTTAAAGCTGCTGAAAGCCAATGGAGGCCATTTTTTCCTAAGGAGACGTGACCGGATGAAGCTTCATCACAGAGACGAGGCTCCAACCGACTGACAGATGTCAGACTGAAGAGGATGGTTCCTCTCTGACCCGGCCCAACAGAACCACAGCTTCCGGACAAAGTGAAGAACCTGCTGCTGCAAACCTCACTGTCATTCAGTTCATCTAGATTTGCTTTTCTACAATCAGTCACTTCTAAGATGTTTCATTAATGATGAATTGAACTGGTCAGTGTTTGTGGCTCGACTGGAGGAAAACATTTTATTCTGGATGTAAAAATGAGAATCAGAAATAAAACAATCTGAATCTTTACCAACCAAACTGAAACATCTCCATCATTAATTAACTTCATTTGAATTATTTTACTCATTTTGTTCATCAGTCAAACATTTTAAAAACTGAAAAACAAAGTTCAATGATCTCAAAGTCTGAAATAAGAAATTAATTAATTTATAAGGTAAAATGTGTTAGACATTTTATTCTGACATTTAAAAAGGTTGTTTTAAAATATTACAATAAAATTATTAATCAAACTAAGAATTAAAGTATCAATGAATGATTTTATGGTATAAATAGAGAAAACAAACCCCAGTTCCTTCACTTTACTGACTGAACTCTCCAGGATCTCAGACACATTCTTCAGATCAGAGTCTCCACCTCTATTTATGTTGATCTGACTTATTTCCAGTTCAGTCAGATCTGGGTTGGACTTCAGAGCTGAAGCCAAAACTTCACATTCAGCCTGTTGGATCCTACAGCCACCAAGTCTGTGATGAGAGAAGAAATAAATTCAGTTCTAATGAAATCAATCTGGATCATAAACAGATAAAATATGATAACAGTGATGTCATCATGATGTCATCATCTGATCTTCAGTTTACTGAGTTTGACCCGACAGAGAGTCTGTGCAGTTCCTGACTAAAGTCCAGGTTCTGGTTCTGGTTCTGGTCCAGGCTTCATGTCCTCAGACCTTCAGCTCAGTCAGATGTTGAAGATCTTCTATCATCTGTGAAGGAAAGTTCAGTTTCTCTGCAGCATCAGAGCCTCAAAGGAGCTGCAGCAGCTGATGAAGAGGCTGACTGAGCTGAATGAAGGAAACTACTGGAGATGATGGAGAGGAGGAGGAACTGCTCACAGCTCTGACAAGTCACACTGACTTGGACTAGACCGTTTGGCTCCTTGAGATCTTCCACCAAGCAGGAAGTGAGTTATAAATGAAGTGAGCAGAGCAGGAAGTCCAGCCTGCTGTGGACCTCTGGCATCTCTGGGTTTGTTTAGCCCATATCTGCTGCTGCAGCATCTAGAATCCTCCTCATCATTAATAATAGTAGTATATTCTATAGAAACATGGCTCCCAGCAGCAGATTATTAAATGCTGCCACAGAGGAAACTGGGAGCAGCCCAGACATATGATGCTCCCAGTTGTGTCTCCGTTCATCTGCTGGATTTGATGCTTTAACAAAGTAGAAAGAAGAAACAGGAGGACAATAGTGCTGAATCAGCATTTACACAATGAAAACATCTGGACTCACCGAGCCTTTCTGCAGTTCCTCACAGCTGGAACCAGTCTCAGTCGTCCATCTGGTGATGTGTTGTACTTCTCCAGGTCCAACTCATCCAGAACCTCTGACATCTGCAGCATGAAGGCCAGAGCTGAACAGTCAGACTCTGAGAGATACTTCCCTGAATCCAGCAGCCGTTGGATCTCCTGATAAAATGAGACGTCGTTCATCTCCACCAGACAGTAGAAGATGTTGATGCTTCTGTCAGCAGAGATTCTATCAGTGTTCATCTCCTTCAGGTTGGTGATGATTCTCTGGATGGTTTCTGGACGGTTCTCTGTCTGACCCAGCAGATCTTCTAAGAGTCTCTGGTTGGACTCCACAGTGAGACCATGAAGGAAGCGGACAAACAGGTCCAGGTGGCCATTTTTACTGCTGAGGGATTTCAGCATGACTTTCTTCATGAACTCATCTAGAGATGTTTCTTTGTATTTTTCTCCCAGGAACGTCTTGATGACCTCTGACCTCCTGCTGGTGAAACAGTGGAGCATGTAGACTGCAGCCAGAAACTCCTGGATGCTCAGATGAACAAAGCAGTAGACTGATTTCTGGAAGATCACACTCTCTCTTTTGAAGATCTCTGTACAAACTCCTGAGTACACCGAGGCCTCTGTAACATCCAGACCACACTGCTCCAGGTCTTCTTGGTAGAACATGATGTTTCCTTCCTCCAGCTGTTCAAACGCCAGCCTCCCCAGCTTCAGAAGAACTTTCCTGTCAGCCTTCATCAGCTCCTGTGGACTTGTCTCATGTCCTCCATGGTACTTGTTCTTCCTCTTTGTCTGGACCAGCAGGAAGTGTGAGTACATGTCAGTCATGGTCTTGGGCAGCTCTCCTCTCTGCTCTGAGGTCAACATGTTCTCCAGAACCGTAGCAGTGATCCAGCAGAAGACTGGGATTCCACACATGAGACTTTTTGATTTCTTGATGTGGGAGATGATTCTGCTGGACAGCTCTTCATCACTGAACCTCCTCCTGAAGTACTCCTCCTTCTGGGCGTCGGTGAAGCCTCGTACTTCTGTTACCCTGGAAACACATGAAGGAGGGATCTGATTGGTCGCTGCAGGTCTGGTAGTTATCCAGATGAGAGCAGAGGGAAGCAGGTTCCCCTTGATGAGGTTTGTCAACAGAACGTTGACTGATGACTTCTGTGTGACGTCAGAAACCAGCTGACTGTTGTTGAAGTCCAGTGAAAGTCTGCTTTCATCCAGGCCATCAAAGATGAAGAGCAGTTTGCATTTAGCCAGCTGCTCTGCTGGGAGCTTCTGGAGTGTTGGATGGAAAACATGGAGCAGTGAGAGAAGACTGTGCTGCTCATCTCTGATCAAGTTCAGCTCCCTGAACGAAAGCAGAACCACCACACTGACATCTTGATTCTCCAAGCCCTCGGCCCAGTCCAGAGTGAACTTCTGCACTGAGAAGGTTTTTCCAACACCAGCGACGCCGTTGGTCAGAACCACTCTGATGGCTCCATGTTGGTCAGGGAAGGATTTAAAGATGTCATGGCACCTGATTGGAGAGTCTTGGAGGTTCTGGATCTTGGAAACTCTCTCCAGCTGCTTCACCTCATGCTGGGTGTTAACATCTTCACTCTGTCCCTCTGTGATGTAGAGATCAGTGTAGATCCTGTTGAGGAGGGTTCTACTTCCTGTTTCATCACTTCCTTCAGTCACACATTCACATCTCCTCCTCAGACTGATCTTAT
>NW_015115512.1:0-7545 GCF_001443285.1 Poecilia latipinna
TTAAAAATATTTTACTTTTTGGTATTCATACTTAAAAAAAAAAAAAAAAAAAAGCTAATCTAAAACAATGTAAAGAATACCAACACAGCTTTATCAGCCTGTATCTTTAAATGTACATCAAAAGCTCAAACCCTCATTTTGTGAGACGTGACCAACTCAGATCCTGACAGCTTTTAATATCTAAACATTGGCTCTGTCCACATTTTCTCCCTCCCTCTTGACCTGGATGTTCATTCCTCCCTACGACCTTCATTGTCTGAAATGAGCTTAGCAGATCTAAGCAGCTGCTTTTGAAACATTATAAATGAAACATTGATAAATATTCTGATGTTAAACGCTGCCACAAGACAAAACGTTATCATTCAATTGTTGACTCTGTTTTCTATGACTGTTTTTATGATGTTAAGCACTTTGAACTGCCTTGTTGTTGAAATGTCCTATACGAATAAACTTGATTGATCAATTGATTGATAGTATTCAGCAGGTTGTTTCCCTCTCAGCACAAAGACAGTGCTCTTATCTTTATGAAATGAGAGATTATGTTTCATGATAAGTGTCAATAAAATTATTGTATTGGAAAATACTGGGACAATAAATCCCCACAGATTTGTTAATCATTTCATAAGTAAATCACTACAATGATTTACTTATGAAATAATTTATTTACAATATGTAAATAAGTTACCAGTTCAGAAATTGGTAGGATCCTCTTTTGCAGTTTAGTTTGTGGTGATTTTATTATTTTATGCTGAGTTGCATGCATTTCTAGAATGTGTAATATGATGTTGTCCTCTATAATCCTACTACCAGGAAAAAAAATATTGTCCATTTACCAATTTTTTTAAATCCCACATTCTTTGTAAGGTAATAAAAGGTTTTATGCACTTACTTTGTCTCTTCCCATAAAATGTGTTATTACTGATGAACACCATTTTTATGAATTAGAAAAAGATACCTATAAAAGTCCCACCCCTTCACATGTGGTATCATTGAAAAGCCCTAAATGTCCTCTCTAGATACCAAAAGGAATTAATTCAATAGAATGCAGGGGGTGGGAGATATTCAAGTTTAGAAATGTCCTCTACAGAGGACAAAAATGAACTATTGGTAATCAGGAGGATATCCTATTTTACTTGAGAAGAATTATCAGAAAAAACTGTAGCAAGTTTTACATTCAATGAATAAAAATGTAATTTTGATTAAGTATGGAAAGCAAATGTAAGGTATCTTTATAGTGATTGTTGTGTTTATGACATTCTATTTGGAAGCTTGTTTTTCACCAGGTTCCAGTTTTGTCTCAGACTAACTGTGGTTGACAGTAGATTTGGTGTGAATTATATACATGACTGCCTCATAAGTTTTAGATAAATCAGTGAAATGTTTGTAAGCTATTGGTTCAGTGGCTAATTAAGACACACATCACTTTATTTTATGTCTGGATTTTACAAGGTACATGTAGTTTTAAAGTAGAAACACTTCACTGCAGATATTTAGACAAATGACATTCACAAGACAAAAAAAAATGTCATCCTCCTTTCAATTCGAAAGGCCACACACACAGGTATGTTGTGCAATTCACATCTTTTATTGCACTCATTATCACTTCAGTTTTTTTCTTACACTTGACCCTGCATGTTTTAGTTTTACTTTTACTAGCTTATCCAGTTTTTAGCTTCATTATTTCTCAGAGTATTATTTTTGTTTAATCCAATCTATTTTTGCTTAGATTTAATGCTAGACTTAAATCTATTCAGTTTCCTAAGTACAAAAACATAATACTCCATCTTTCTTATCTTTATTTAGATTGTTTTTCTTACTATACATTTTATATTGGTGCTAGTTGTGTGTTTGAAATTATCTCCTTCTTTATCATTAGTAAGTTTTAAAAAATCTCCCAAATTATTTCTTTATATAGTAAAGCAACATAAAGCAAAAACACAACATAGAAAACATGTGCTCTTAATGTAAAATAATACAGCATACACAGACATAAGCTACTAAAACGAACTAAAACTAAAATGTTTGCATTTATTTAAAAAAAAAGATTATATTTCACACAAAGTTATAGAGCCTTTCTGAAACCAGAAACCTGCAAAGAGCTCCTTTGTGAATTTTGCATAGAAGGTGTGAATCAGACTCGGCCCTCCAGATGACACATTAAAATAACTCAGTGTACCAACCTTCCAGTCAAGCAATACTCCTATTTTTTGGCACGGTGTAATCCTAACATTGAGTCGATCCGTCCCATGTAAGGCAATGCATTCAGTCTTGGAGCATAGCAAACTCCAGGACCAGTCATTGCAGCCCAGACCACCAGAACTGTCCCGTTCTCTACCTACAGTTTTATACGCCACTGCAATGCCAACCTTGCCTGTCCATTCCACTTCCCAGTAGCAGATGCATTTTAGACTCTCCTCACAAAGTACCTGGGTTCTCTTAAATCTGCCCTCATTTTCTGGTTGTGAAACCCTGTTGCTAGTATTGAGTATAGTTTTTGCTTCTTTGTTGTTTTCAGATAGAAGAAGCTGTTTGGTTAGTGTTTTTCCATCCACAGCATCTGACAAACCCCCCCCCCAAAAAAACCAAAAAACATTCAACGTAATTTGGATTCAACAAAACATTAAATAAGATGAAAATAAGTCAGAATAATTTTTGGAAAGCATAGGAAGGTCTGTAAAAAAAAAATAAAAAAAAAACATTGTGGTGCAGTTATAGCTGTCAATCAGGTTGTTGGACTGAAAGTGAAACTCTCCTTGCATTTCCTACTTCTATCTAATTCTCATACAAGTCTTTTATATCAACAGGATATCTGAGAGCTGCTAGGCCTTATGTTTGGCTTAGACTTTGTTCTTGCAATTAATCTTGCTTTACCTGCATCAGTAACAGCAGGGTTAGAGTTTGATACGTCTAAAAACTAAAAGGGTTTGAAGCGATGTCTTGGGTCTAAGAACTGTCTTGATTAATTTTGGACTTTTAAACTGGATTAGAAACTTTCAGAGAATAGACTTACATTTCATCATCCCAGGTTTTAACCTATGTGGTCCATTATAGTCAAAACTGTAAAAAAAAAGAAACATGTTGAATAAAATCACACTTTTTATGTCTAAGAGGATTTTTGGTGTTTGACGTGTATTCAAACACCGAAGTTTGAATACTTGTAACTTCTATACAGTTACAGTTATACAGGTAACTGTATAGAAGTTACCTGTATCTTTTATGTATATTTATATTCACCTTGCTTACATTACATATTTCAGCTGTTGAAAATTTTGATGCTCCATGACATGATAATCAGAACAATTCATAAGGTTGCTTATCATGACCATATACTAATTGGCCCAACAAATGGGCTGCGACAGATGACGAAAGGTGGAAGTTTTCCACTGACTGGTGCATTTTTGCAGGCGATAGAAATCCACATCTACAAGAATAGCTCCTCCCAGAGTTACTACTGTGAGATAATCTGTGAAATCTTTTCACAGATTATGTCACTAATGTTTTACTGTCATGACATGCTGACAGTTTTAACAAAAATCTTAGAAACATTTCATTGTAAGTTACATGCCCCAGCTTTAAAGTGAGTGAGACTTTCATTAAATATGAATATAGAGATGTTCAACGAAGCATATTCAGGCCACCTGTTTTATGCTTTTAACATAATCTGCATAAAACTAACAGTAAAATTTCAGTCGCGTAGGAAAAACAGACATAAGATTTTAACTTGCCACACTGCCTCCAGCTTCCGAGTCGGATCTTCAGCGATGGTGTTGTAGACGCTCATCCCATAATCTCCACAGTGATTGTAACTCAGATCAAGCTCTCTGAGCTTGGAGACTTTATTAGATTTAAGAGCTGAAGCAAGAAAATCACAGCCTTTTTCAGTCACCTGACATCCCTGTAACCTGAACAGACAAAAATAGATATGAAAGATATTTAGAGATTGTTAGAGGAAGCAACCTGAAAACCCCAACTGTACATCCAAAAGCAGAAATTTACATATACAATTTTGCTAGACTTGATTGTTGTGTCAATTGTGCATGACTCAAATCAGTGATGCACAACTGACACAATATTGTAATTCTGAAAGAAGAAATTAATGCTCTGCCACACAAGTTTAACTCAATATTTTTATTTATTTTTGCATTATTACTATGTATCTCAGGACAACCTCTCTTGTGTTTTGAATCAGACGGTTTTTCTTTTGGTCCAGTTTTTTTTGTTTGTTTTTCTCAAAGTCACTTGACGAAAAGTGTGTACAGAATGTCCTGGATTAAAGATTTAGATTTAATCAACATGTTTGAATTGAAACTAAATTATATTTTATCATTCTGTCAAATATTACAAAAGGGTTCCTTATATATTTTATTACATAAGGATGTTTCATAACCCTCATAGTGGGCATGGGCTGATGGATCCTAGAAAGCTATGCTTTTCCTTGAATCTGACTGAAACCTGGATGCATTTTTACCTACACACTGAATAATTTTATCACTTAAATTGTGTGGAATTACAATCCAAAACAACAATCATTACTAGCAAAATGTAATCTGAATATCCAAGGAATCTTTCACAATCAGAAAAAGGAATAAATGCAACTCTGTAATTTTAGTGGGATTCTGAACAACTGCTTTTTTATTTTAAATAAAACTTACTGAAGAACCTCCAGTTTACAGTGTAGACTCCTGAGTCCTTCAGCCAGCAGCTGTACTCCTGAATCCAGCAGATCATTATGACTCAGGTCCAGTTCTGTGAGATTTGAGGAAGCAGAACTGAGGACTGACGATGTCAGACCTCTGCAAGACATTTCGGAGAGCTCACACCAGCTCAACCTGTAAAGATAGACATAGTTTTAGTAAACTAATGAACAGATTGTGTTTTTTTTTTTTCTGCAACTTGTGTTAATTCTATCAGCTGTTAATATATTTTATGTAAACAATGTTATAAAAACAATTTCCCATCTTAAAGATTTATTCATTTGCTTTTTTATCACAATTAAATGTTTCAAATAATCACATGTTGATGCAATGCAGGTCATCACACCACCGCCACCATTTTTGAATATTAGAATCAGTGTTTTAGATACGCTCATCTAAAACACTAGTAACTTAAACAACTTACTACTATAAATTTATAGCAGATTCAAACATGTTGCTGTCAGAGACAATTAATTTTGAATGCTAAAACATTTGAAAGTAAAATACTTACAAAGCAGTTCTGGAGACTTTGACCACTGGCAGCATTCCCAGAAGAACTTTCTCAGATTTCATGTACTTCTTGAGGTCAAAGACATCAAGTTTTTCTTCTGATGTCAACAGCACATAAGTCAGAGCTGACCACTGAGAGGTAGTGAAATTTTCAAAGGTTCTTGTGTCTGACTGGAGGAATTTCTTGATTTCTTGAACAAGGGAGTTGTCATTCAGTTCATTTAAACAATGAAAAAGATTGAGATTCTTCTCTGGATCACTGACATCTTCCCTAATCTTCTTTTTGACGTACTTGACTGTTTCCTTGTAGGTTTTTTCATAGTTTTCAGTCTTTTTCAGCAGCTCTTGGAGCAGAACTTCATTAGTTTCCAAAGAGAGTCCAAGCAGGAAGCGGAGAAAAAGGTCCCAGTCGCCGTTTTTGCTTTCCAAAGCCTTGTCCACTGCTTTCTTATAGAACTCTGAGGCAGGCATGGATGAGGTTCTTGAAGTGGATTCTCTCAACAGATTTATACCCATGGTGCTGAATGTGTGGAAAACATAGAGAGCTGCCAGGTACTCCTGGATGGTCAGATGGACAAAGCAGAACAATTTCTGCTGGTACAAACCATGATCTTCTCGTTTGATCTGAGTGAACAGCCCAGAGAAGACTGCAGCGTTTATGACATCGATACCAGAATCTATCAGGTTCTCTTCATTAAAGAGTAGGTCTCCATCCTCCATAGCCTCAAAGGCCAGTTTTCCCAAGGCCAGGACGGTTTCTTTATTTCTGGTGTTCCAGCAGGAATATGACTCAGAACTTTCACATTTGTCTTGTTCTGTATATTTCACATTAGCTTGTCTGCATTGGAGCAAAACAAAGTGTGTGTAGATGTCAGTCAGCGTCTTGGGCAGCCCGTCGTCTTGATTCCGGTGAACGATGTCCTCCAGAACCTTTGAGGTGATCCAGCAGAAAACAGGAATGTGTCACATGATGAAGAGACTTCTTGACTGCTTCACATGTCTCAGGATGTTTTCAGCCAGCTCCGTGTCACTGAACTTCTTCCGGAAATACTCTTCTTTTTGTTCATCATTGAATCCTCTCACTTCTGTTGTTCTGTCAATTTTTTCAGCAGGGATGTTGTTGGATGCTGCAGGTCGAGAGGTGATCCATATTTGAGCGTTAGGGAGAAGATTTCCCTGGATAAGATTTGACAGCAAAACACTCACAGAACCTTGCTTTTTAACATCTGTGAAATGATGACTTTCATTGAATTCCAGATCTAGGCGACATTCATCGAGACCGTCCAAGACAATCAGAATCTTGTACTTGTCATAGTCGGTTATTTCGGAGGTCTTCATGGCTGGATAGAGCTGATGAATCAGACCCTCAAAACTGTGTTCTTCCTCTTTTCTAAGATTCAGCTCTCGGAAAGGAAGTGGAAAAGTAAAGAAAATGTTTTCCGAGGCCGTGCCCTCTGCCCAGTCCAGGATGTACTTCATCGATGCGAATGTTTTCCCGATGCCAGCCACTCCAATAGTTATTACATTTTTAATGTCGGTGTTAAGCGGTGATGGTTTGAAGATGTCACAATACCGGATAAGTGTTTCTTCTTGCTCCTGTTTAAACTTTGCACCTTGAACCTGTCTGCACTCATGCTGAGCATTCACTTCTCCTCTGTCCCCCTCTATAATGTAAAGGTCTGTGTAGATATCTTTAAGTAGAGCAGAGGTCTTCTCCTGATCGATCCCTTCAGATACGTAGGTAAAATATTCCTTCAGTTGAGCTTTTAGTTTCCGTTGGCTAGCAAAATCAGGTTTCTCTGCAAATAAAGAAATAATAATTTTGAACATGAATTATTGTTTTGTTGTAGAAATGCTTAAAATATATTCAGACATGCTTGTTCAGCACTTGTATATAAAATTGGAACTCGGATTAATTCTTCACAGGATTTAATGGTTATAGTTTATAGCAAATGAAAAGGCAAATTAGGTTGAGCAGAAAATATAAAGATTACATTAAACCAAAAAATATTTTGTAAGAAGGGTACAAAATAAATAATAATTGAAAAACAAGGCATGGACTACAGCTTGTCATTACTATAGTCGGTGATTTTTTGTCGAGGGCTTTGACAAAAGGAGAAGAAGAAATGGGCTATTGCTCATTGTTCAAAAGTTGTGTAAATTTTGTATTTCATACAAAAATCAGGGTCTAAAATTTTGGGGGAAGAATTAATAGACAGGTTGCACAGTGGCACAGTTGGTAGAGCTGTTGACTGCAGCAAGAAGGTTCTGGGTTCAATTCCCAACTCCAGTCTTTCTGCATGGAGCTTGCATGTTCTTCCTGTGCATGCGTGGGTTTTCT
>NW_015115512.1:10664-18558 GCF_001443285.1 Poecilia latipinna
GCGTGGGTTTTCTCTGGGTACTCCGCTTTCCTCCCACAGTCCCAAAACATGACTGTCAGGTTAATTGGCCTCTCCAAATTGCCTCTTGGTGTGTGTGTGTGCATGCATGGTTGTGTGTCCTCAGTGTTGCCCTGTGCCTCTCGCCTGGAACGTTAGCTGGAGATAGGCACCAGCACCCCCCCCGACCCCACTAAGGAACAAGGGTGTTAAGAAAATGGATGGATTGATAGACGCATAATATGTTGCATGAGGGTTTGAAATACCTATTGTAATTCTAGGCTTGATATTGTTACCAGTTTTGATTCAGTCTTAGTATACACTTACTTATTAAGCCACACTGTGTCTTTTTTTCCACAATTACCACATCATTCAATCACTGGATCATTTCCCTGCCTAAGAACAGCAGAACTGACTACCTCATGACTTGCTAAAAACTGCTTTTTATCAGTGACAGATCTTAGTAAAAACAAAACTATCTCACCTCGAATTTCAGTCTTTCTGTCGACGTACTCATCAGGGAGCTGCTCAGCAGCCGAGGGTCTGGAAGTTATCCAGACTCGGGCTGTGGGAAGGAGGTTTCCTTTAATGAGGCTCGTTATTAGCACATCCACTGAGGCCTGCTCTCTAACATCAGTCACTGTCTCATTGTTGTCAAAGTGGAGAAGATGTTGACAGGCATTCAGTCCATCCAAGACAAATACAAATTCAAACCGTGTGTAGTTGGAGACGACAAATTCTTTTATCTCCACAAATAAATAACTGAGAAGCTCCAGAAAACTGATCCTTTTCCCTTTAATGAGGTCAATCTTTGATAAGTCAAGTGGAAATATAACTTCCAAATTGTCTTCAGCTTTTCCCTGTAAAGGTCTTACTTGATCTTTATCCCAGGTGAAGATGGAGTGCTGAGTTTCATTTTTTGCCCAAGTTGTAACAAGTTTCTGCACATGGAAGGATTTTCCAATGTCAGGTTCTCCTACGGTCAACACGGTTCGGATTTTCTGTTCTCCTCCGTTTTTGAAGACGTCAGAGGGAGCACTTAGTTTTATCAGTGATTTAGATGCTGTGTTTTCACTGGTTGCGTCATCATTCATATCATCAACAGGGACGTTTCTCATGATGTGTTCTGTGGTTTTCTGATTTGGATGATTGACTTCATCTTCGCCTCCATCATGGTATTCCTGGATGAATCTTCTCTTCAGACTTGAAACAAGGTTCTTTCGCCGCATGAGGCTTTCTAAATTGGAAAAACAAAGATTAGCTTGTTAGTAGTAACAATGTAAAAATGGAACAATTATGTAGTTGTAATAAATTGTATCAAAGATAGTATTTATTGATTTAGTTTGTTATCTTGTTTTTTATGGGGAGTTTTTAGTAAACATGTATGATAACGCAACTTTCTAGAAACGGTTTTGATATTAAATCTATAAAATTTTTAACTTAATGGCTGACTGTTGTACCAGTTCCCTTTACATAAACATTTGAATTAAATTAGACTGAATTATTTTTAACTATACTATTATACTAACGAGTGGGCAACTAACAAAACTCATAGCAAGTGAGCAATGTTTAGCAAAAGAACAAGTGTTTCTTTTTTTCTTTTTCTAAGTTATTTCAACCTGAGTTTGGTTGCATTTGGAGTACACTATATTAAAAGGCAGAGGGTCTGATGTGGTATTGGATGAAAGAACTATTTATTACTGAACGTCAGGGACGACATGCCTTCATGTAACCAGGAACTGATGCAGAAATAGTTTCCAACAGAAAGTAGATGAGGTGCTTCATTTGTTTTTTATTGCTCTCTTACCTCGACATTCTGTAACTTGTTCAATATATCCACCAGGAATCTTGTGAACTCCTGAGGGCTGAGAGATGATCCAGAGAAGAGCTTTGGGAAGCAGGTTTCCCTTGATGAGGTTCGTTAGGATCACATCCATCGATGCTGCCGTCTTTATATCTGTGAGCTCAATGTTGTTGTCGAAGTCCAGAGGAAGGTCATAGTTTTCCAGCCCATCAAGGACAAAAGCCACTTTTTTCTTTTCATAGATACTGACTCCTGGCTTCGCCTCATCATGGAAAAACCCTTTGAGCAAACTGTCCAAGCTCTGAGCTTCTTTTTGTGTTTTCAGCTCACTGAACTGAAGCGGGACTATGATGTCAACGTCCTTGTTGGACTTTCCTTTTGCCCAGTCAAACATGAACAACTTTGCTTGAAAGGTTTTGCCGATGCCAGCGATGCCCTTCGTCAGAACTGTTCGCACAGTCTTTTTCTTTAGGTCAGTAAACATATCGTTGTAGGTTTTCACCAGTTTCTCTTCATGTTGGTTGTTTGTGTCGATCATGTAGAGTTCTGAATCCGTCTCCGCTTCAATCAGTTCACCCTCATATGCAGCCAAGATCCCATTTTTCCCGATCGCCGTGAGTCTGTGCTGGACATCAATCTCTAAAAAAGGAGGTAAATTAGAAATGATAAAGAATACCTTGAGTTTTCATATAAATTTCTACAATTATTATATGATTACAATACAGATGTCATTATTCTAATGTTTCTACTAAATATTGTTTTCTAATTCTTGAACTATTTTTACTTCAACATTCCTTGATATGTTTATTTTACATGAGTGAACAAGTTTCGTACCTTTACAAACTAGAACCTTGTTGATGTATTTAGCAGGAATCTTTTTAACTCCCGAAGGCTGAGAGATGATCCAGAGCACAGCGTTAGGAAGCAGGTTTCCCTTGATGAGGTTGGTCAGCAGTACGTCCACCGCTGCTCGTTCAGTGATTTTAGTCAGCTTTTTATTCTTCTTAAAGTTAAGAGGAAGTTGACAGTTTTCCAAACCATCGAGTATGAATGCCACCTTACATTCCTCGTAGGTGGAAACTTGAGGCCGTTTCGTTTCACTGAGAAAACTATCGAGCAGATCTGCGATGCTTTGCGCTTCAGCTCTTAACCCTGCATTCAGCTCAGCAAAACGAAGCGGAACCATTAAGTCGATGTGTGTGTTGGATTTCTGCTTTGCCCAGTTGACCATCAACTTTCTTGTATGATATGTTTTTCCGATACCAGCAATTCCCTGTGTTAGCACCGTCCTGTCGTTCCTTTTTGGCGTAATGAATAGATCGCTGTAGGTCTCTACCATCTTATCCATGTATTTCCTGTTTTTGGTTATCTCAAAGAGTTCTGAATCAAATTCCACATCAGTGAGCTCACTTTCAAAGGTAGCAAGGATGCAGTTCCTCCAGGTCTCACAGAGTTGTTGCTTAGGACCGTTATCTGAAATGCAAAGGCACAAAACAAATAATAAAGAGCAATCAAACAAAGGTAAAGTATACATGTATTGGGAAATAATAATGATCTTGTTTGAACATCTACTGGAATTAATACCTTCCCAAAAATACTAATTAATAAAACAAATTGATTGGAGATTGAAAACGACCAAGTCATGCCACCATCTGATTATCGGGAATCAGGTATTGAATCAATATGCCAGGACATAGCAAGGTATTCAAATTACCACCAACTAAAACAAAACAATAAATAGATAAAATATATTGTTTTCATAGTTCTAACGCAGCAGGTGGACTCTGGACTGATCAGCCCAGTTCAGCAACAAACAAAATGTTTAACAGACAAAAAAAAATTACATTATTATATACTAGGTGTTACACTGAGAGGTGTGGTGTGGAAGGAAAACTCAGCTGTAGCATAGACAAAGGTGGTTTATTAGGCCTTCTTCAGCACAGCATAGTTCACGGACGAGACAAAATGACATCTTTCCCTACAGTCTCTTAGCTTTCAATCTCTCTGCTTCAGTCTCTCAAGCTTTCAGTCTCTCAAGCTTTCTCCCTTTTTTTTTCAAGGCTCAGCCAGCAGTCTCCTTATATACTGTTGTCCCCACTTTCTTAATTAACTGCCCAGCCAATCAAATTCCAGCAAACATGGCCCTTTCTATAAAAGAGGTGGGTTTGAGGCGGGTCTCCTCTTTGGTAGGTTCCAAGATGGCTGCCATAGGACACACCCAAAAAGGTAACAAATATTTCACAAACAAAAGGATCACATACACACATTCTAGAACTTAAACATTACAGAAAATCTTATTGCTTCTTAACACTAGGGTAAAATCTGTACATGGATACTAAGCCTCCAACGTGGAATTGGTCTGTGGGTTGCACAGTTTCAGTTTTGTGGTGCAACGTTCTGAAAGAGGCTAGACACACATGACTGCAAACCATACCTCTTTTAATGCTGAGCAGTTCATCCTCAGATGGCTTTGTTACAGACACTGATGTCACAGATTTGTGAGTTTGTGGAGGGCTAAAAAGACAACACAAGAAACAAAACATGAAAGGAATAATTGAAGAAATCTTGCTTGTTACAGAAAAGTAGCCTGGCCACAGCTAATTCAGCTCCATTCAAATTTCTCTTCACAGCACAGTCTTGGCTTTCTCCCATTCACTTGGATTTCTCCAGTAGGATTTCCACCAGGCCAATGAGCAAACAGAAGGAGAAGAAGAAGAATAACATTGTTTTAGAATTGTAGTTTAAGTAATGGCAGTGGACAAAGTGAACAAAGACGTTCAGTCTGTGTTGGCCACGCTTCAAAAACATTCACAGCTGCCTCGTTCAGCTCTGCAGTTCTCGCTTTACAGTGCAGGATGGATGTTTACAGAAGCAATTTCCTGTAAGCTTCTTAGGACAAACATGTGCAGAATATTCTCTGTTCTGCATTTTGAAAAGCTGAATACATATGTGCATTTTGTTTGAATAAAACTTTTGCTCAAACAAAATGTCTTACTTTAAGGCTTCACAATACTATATATTATAGTATAATATATTTTTAACGCATTATCAGTGTGTGCAACATTCATATCTTAAAGGACAGTTTGGAGTCCTTTAATTGTTGGCTAATATACTACAAGTGTGCTTACATCCTCACTTACAGCTTTTATCCCATCTCATATCTCACAGTCTGGGGTTTTGAGT
Organism: Poecilia latipinna; assembly: GCF_001443285.1. Lineage (NCBI taxonomy): Eukaryota > Metazoa > Chordata > Actinopteri > Cyprinodontiformes > Poeciliidae > Poecilia > Poecilia latipinna. The sequence goes on from NW_015115512.1 coordinate 15,649, forward strand.
ATAAACAATGATGTCACAGTTTTCCTTGCTGCTTCCCTCCTTAAGTAATGTGAGAGATCATTACTCTCAGAACCAAGGCTGGCAGCAGGAGAAGCTGATCTGTGATAATTAGGCAGGCTGCAAATGCAACACAATCACACAATAATGACAATTGCGTTTTCCAGAAACAATAACGGTTTTCCATAACACTTTGGTTTACCTTGTTTCTTCTTTGAAGTCTATGTCATAAAAGCCAGAGTGGTCACTTCTCATTGAGATACTGGTTGGTGTAGGTGAAGCTGGTCTGTCATCCTCAGACATTCTGCAGATAATACATTGTCACTAATTATCTCTATATGAGTTTCTGACCACCAAAGAAAAGCAGAAAATACCAGAAATCACAGTTATGACTCTTCTACCGTAACGAAGCACCTGCACAAGACAAATGAGACTTTGTGTCTTTACAGTGTCTTTACAAATAATGTGAAGGCCATATTATTCCTTAAGTAATAATATACACCTGAAGAAAAGGAAAAAATATACTCACTAAGAATCAAGGGAGCTCAAATTCGTGACTCTAGTGTAAAATGACGCTGGAGCTGATCTTGATGCATGCATGAAGCCAAATGAGGCTTTAGCATCATTTTAAAGATGCAGTATTATGCATTTTCAAGGCACATAGTGCCATTTTACAGCATAGTCAACTAACTATGTAGGTATCCTGCAAGAGAAGCATTATTTTATTTTTTTTTTTTTTTTTTTTTATTTCTGTTTTCCAAATGAAATGATTAATTTGTTAAGATGGGTGACATTATAGACTGGTGCAAATACATGAGTTTATTTTTCAGTATCACAGTGAGACCAGATTAAAAAAAATTCACAGGATTTCTTTAGAACATGGAAATAAACTCGAGTCAGAGTTCTTTGCCAGATTGAGGAGGTAAATATTGTGTCAACATGTGGCAAGTTTGAAGGCTGAATCTACGTTTCAAAGGCTGCCTTTACTGCATGTGTTAGTCGAAAATTCACGTTCATATCACCAGAATTATTGCAGCTGTTTCTGTTTGCATTTCCTTCCTATCGAATTTCTTGATTTTCAGTTAAAGCAGTTCGGCTGGGACACTTTCATTTACCTGGTTTCTCCTCCTTTGAATTTTACATCAAGGTCCCTGGAACGGTCACTTCTCATTGAGATACTGGTTGGTGTAGGTGAAGCTGGTCTGTGATCCTCAGACGTTCTGCAAATAATATTAATAAATAAATAAAATGGATGAATGAATAAGTCATAGGAGGTGTTTTCTTATACACAATAAGGTGCAACTCTTTGTGCATGCTTTTCACTGGACTTAAAAACGTCTGTGCAAGCATATCGCCGTGTTTTGTGAATCTCAAATTTCGTAAAATTCAACAAACATCATTTCAACGTCAATTCTTCCCTAAAACTGGTGACGCTCCTGTAAGAATCCAGTTTAGCACTAACAGAGCCAGAGTGGAAGAGTCCAAATGCAACGAATGCCATGAAGATCCTTTGAAGTCGTTTGTTTCAACAACCACCTTCATTTACCTCATTTCTCCCAAAGCTGTGTCCTCCTTCAAAGGAGGAAGTCATAGGTGAGCTCTCCTGACTGATGCATAACTAATGCTGCCTGAAATAGCAACTCAGTAGTCATGTGACCTCACCTTGTAGATGAGGTCACTTCCTTCTTTGTATTAATAGCCAAAGATATTTTCTGTTTGCATTCATTATAACTGATGATCGTCTTTGAATCTATACTAAATGTTTTTTATTACAACACTAAAAGAAGGTTTTATTGGTTAGTTGATTCAAACTCATTTTAATCTAATAAACCATTAATTGTAAGTTGATTGTTTGCAGTCTGTGTGGTCTATAAAATATATATTGCTGTCAGTCACAGTTGATCAGAATGTACCAATAAAATAATGTAGGAGATTAATCAGGTGATTTGTTTTTGAGGAATAGCTGGACTATGAAATAACTTTTTGTTAAAAAGATATGGAGAGAAAACAAAATTCACCAGGTCATTTTGAACCACGTATGCATCTATGGGTTAAAGATTAAACCATCTAAAGACATTCATTATAGGTTTTATTCATGCATATAAGTTAATACTCCCGATTTTATTCCTTAATCTACAGAGATTTCCTTATTTGTGTCGGGTTAAGTGCATGCAAATGCCAGAAAACCAATTCAATTTGTCAGAACTATGAAGATCTGTTTCTAGATTGGACATTTTTCTCAACACATTCAACATTATTCTAGTTACAAATTCTAGTTTGCCTCATTGGTTATTGTTCAAGCTTCAGATATTTCTATTTTCACAGTCTCAGAATTTGAAAGTGTTTAAAATATTCTTTTCACTTTCATGTTTCAATGTAACATGAAAGACTCCAAACCAGTAAAAGCAAATATTTCATTTTTGTTTCTTACTTTGAATCCATGTCTGACGTTTCCTGATTTTATATCAGTCCAGCAGTGATACCGGTTCTGTCCTTAAAAAGCTGCTTTCTGTGGTTAAAGAGACAAATATAGGATTACACAATAATCCATTACACTCTTCCACATTCAAAGACATAAGATCATTTAAAGAGATCTCTAATATTGAAGATTAAACTCAAAGCTGCATAAAGCTGGGATTTATTGTCTATCAGTAAAACCATTCATATTTTATTTCTGTGTCCCTGGTAGTGAATACTCATTTTTGAGCAAAAACATATTTTATTCCTTTAGCTCATGTCAATACTCAGTCACGGTGCGTTCTGCTGATTAGACTTACCTGATTCTGTCTCCACCAATCTGCCTCCCTAACATTTAGGCGTCTCTTTTCTGCCTCTCCTCTCCAAACTAGTCGTCCTCCCTGTTTAAGCTTCTGGCAAAGCCAGTCATTTCCAGTTGTCTCTTGGTTTCCTCCC
>NW_015115512.1:23924-68263 GCF_001443285.1 Poecilia latipinna
ATCCGGAATGCAGATGCTGGATTAGAGTAAGATTTTTTTTTTTAAAAGACATCATTGGGATATCAGCACTTGAAAATCTACATGCTCTACATGCTTCCAGAACTTCGAAACAAGTTCTGGCAGAGCAATGCTACCAGCTTTAGCCCCTGATTTGGAACCAATGACAAGAATCTCTTTTCTTTTTTCCACTGCTAAAGTCAAACAAATTGTTTGAAAATCTCAATTTTATTCTTGACCAAAATAGGAGAGAGGAGAGAGTTTAAATTTAACCACAAGAGAAGAGTAAATGGAAGAGAACGCTGGGGAATACCAGAAGAAATGTGAGTTGACATTGACTTGGATTTCAGACAATGTAATTTAGAGCTGAAACAATTAAGAGTTCAATCAATTATTCAGAAACAGGATATAAAAAGATGTATAAAGACTGTGATTTTAGTTAAATTGTTTAAGGTGTCACATTAAAGGCACAAAAAACAAGTTGAATTAATTAATTTTGCTCTCATTGTTTCACGTCACAAAAACCTGTCATTTTTAGAGTATTTACACTGTTGACGCCCACAACAGCAGTAATTCAGTTTTATACTATGTTGTGTGTTGTTTTACACCCCACCTGAACTTCTTTGTTTTGCATACCCTTCTTCCCTCTCCGTCATCATCGCACAGTAAGTTTCCAGCAGCTCCTCCTTTCTAGCATCAAGATTGAGCAACAACCATCAGCAGAGCAGCAGCTGCAGCGAAACAGGACAGCTGAGTGGCGCCACAGAGATATATGCTTCATATTCTGCCTGAAAGTTATGAATATCTGACTAAAATACATTGAGGCGCTTAAAGTGAGCGCCTCAATGTATTTTACATTTGTTTACATTTAATTCTGACAAGATTTAAATCATAAATGGGTTTTAGAGGGAAATTGTGTTCAACATACGACATGAAACTTTTTTGACCCAACTCATGAATAAAGTTGGCTTAAGACAAGTTGTACATAAACTTCTGTCTTTCCTTATCAGGTTACCAAAGTTGGAAAAATGACTAGAAATTATGCTTGAATTTTATTTTATTTTTTTTCCTGAGATTCCATTTTCAGCTTGTGAAAACGACTGGATGTCAGACCACCTAAAAAGTAATCAATGCTTCAGTTTCTCCACATACTGTCTCAACCTAATTGCAAAATTAACGATTTATGTAAAACACATGTATTTTACATGTGTTGCTGTTTTTTTACGAAAAATCTCATTTCTTTTTTAGATTTTTATGTATCATCGTAGACTTCATAAAAAAAGTTTAGGAAAATAATTTGGATATTTTTAACTCCTCATATCTTTACTTTCTCAAACAAATAAATCTCAAAATAATAATAATTAAAAAAAAAAGCTAAAAATAATTTGAGTCTTACAATTAGCATTTACGACTGGCCTCTTTATACTTCAATTCAAATTTAAGGTCAATTTTTTCCATCAGTGGATCTAAACTGGCTCTGCAAATAGAAACGTGATCAGTTTGACAGCGTTCGTGGATCTCACTGTACATGATTCCTTAATGCTACTGCTGGTTCTAAAGTCGCTCTCTCTTTGCAGTTTATGCATTTTTGCACACGTCCGCATGCGTACTTCTACTGCAGCTGATCTTTAGGTGTCTGAAAGTGACTGAAGTGTTTCCTGCAGAAGAATTTCACCTCTGAACCTCAGAGAAACACTCTGCCCATTCATCATGAAGAATCAGGAACACACACTCGTTCAAACATACAGTCAGGAGAAGAGAGACCAGTGGGAACATGTGGGAATGAATACACTTCATTTAGGTTTTCCACGATGATTCATGAGATCGTGATGCGAATCAGCCTCCTAGAGCCTGAACCTTTGACCCCTGCAGCTGGAAGCAGCACATTTGGTTCTTGTTCTGAGTGATTACGTCCTTACAGTCTTTTCTTCCTTCACAGTGCTCCGTATCCTTAAATTTTCCTCGCCACTCCCTAAATTTTTCCTAAAATATTCCAAGATTTTGCTGTATCTGACATGCGTCTTTCACTACGTGAATTATCTCCTTCTAAAATAACCAATAGGAAACTATGCTAAGAAATCTGATTTTTCCCTTTTCTTAGTTTGTCCGGTTGCCTTCCCTGATCCCAGTTTGTTTAGTTTCTATCATTACCCACCGTATATCCCCTCAGCACACACCTGGGGTTCTGGTGATTGTTGTTTTCCCTCCTATAAATTAAAGATGCCATGACTACTGAATTTAGATAACAGGCTCCAGACCAAAGTGATCAAAGTCGGCAGCTTTTCGATGGGTCTCTGCTTCAACACACCTGAATCAAATAATAAGGTAATCAGCAGGAATCTGTAGACCACAACAAGCTGCAAACTGGTAATTCACAAAGTGAATATTTTCATCTATTTCTAATTACAGTCAGTACTTAAATACCAAACCACCAAAAATATTCATATTCTCACCAGCAGATGACCACGCCAAGGCTCCATATCTGTAGACATGGCTAATGTCAAGGAGGAAGAGTGATCGCTTCAGGAGGAGGAAACTTAAAAGGCTCTTTGTGTGTTTGAAGAACTCTGATGTCTGGACTGCATTTGGCCATATTGTTACTTTTTTTTCTTCTTTTTTGCACATATTCTTAGACATAATAACAAGTGAGTTCTGGGAGGTTTTTTTTTCGTGTGAGGTGTTAGAACCACCACTGTGTAGATTATATATGCTCTGTTGGTAAGAGACTGAAGGGATAAGACAGATGAGGGAGACGCAGAGAGTGTGTGAACTTCATGTTAATCATGTGAAGTGATGAGAGGGTTGAGAGTTTTTATTGTGAAAGAGCTGGCCCGCTTTTTTTTGAAAAGTCAGAGTGTGAAAAATACCTGACCCCGCTACTTAAAACTAATGGACTCATCCATTAAAGCCTTGTAAAAACACAGCCTAAGTGGAGGAGCATTAACTTCAGAGTAGGTTGGAATGCATGTATGTGTGTGTGTGTGTGTGTGTGTGTGTGTGTGTGTGTGTGTGTGTGTGTTTGAGCAGCAACTGATTGTCAAAGTGATAGATGAGTGTTTGTGTATTGTATGTGTACAGTTGTGAGTGAAGGCCTGTGTGTGGATGGGTGAGGCTGGTGTGTCTTTGGAGTTCAGTGTGTGGCAAAAAGATGAATTGGCCCACAAGTTATTCAGTTATTTCCTGTTTTAATAAATCAGAGAGCAGTGTGGGGTCTCTCACAGCCCCACTGTGGTGCTACTGCACTCACATTCAAACCCTCACAGCGACATCAATTGCTGTGGACAGCTGGGGAGAAAACTCTTTCGGTTCACATCTTACTTGGTTAAATTAAACATTTGAACCACAATTTATTATTTGGGCAACGTGGAATGTCATGAAAAAAGTTGAAAACCAGCCAAAGTAGAAAAGAAGCATAATGAGTAAAAAAAACAACTTGATAATTAAAATGCAATAACGGCAACAAAAACAATGGAAACAATTGGTCCCTTTTTATTTTGTTCTTAGAGTACTTAAATTACATATAAAAAGAATTATGTAAGAATGAACTCATTGTTTTAGTTTGTGTTCTTCATGATCTTTTTTCCCGTCTGACCCTGGATGTTCTCCAGGTCTCCTCTGCTCCTCACCCCTCCTGGCTGTGTACAACCTTTGCCACAGATGTGGGAGTCACTGCTTAAAACCACAACAGTTGTAAGATATGGAGAGGAGCAACGGCAGGCCTAAAATCCCATGGATTTTACAGCTTAATTAAATATTATAAGTGACTGTGGTAATAAGGAGAAGAACCACAAAACAAATGCCAGAACCCGAACTGTAGACACGAGAGTTTGCTTTGGAACAGATTTGAGCTTAATGAGAAGCACACTCTGGTAGAGATTGTGTTTTTCAGTCTTCAGATTAATTATATATAATTGCAGGCCATGCTTCTCTGTGGAGATGGATATCTGGTGCAGCATTTAGCTTTATGTGTGAGTTGGACTGTGATGGTCAAACAGTCAGTCTGTGCTTATTTAAAGCAGAGCAACATCTGTGGCCTTCGATGACCTTTGGTTGATGTGATCCAGCCTCGTTGGCTTGTGTTTTACCACGATGTCACCAGGATTTTTTTGGAAAATAGCTCTTGTCTAAGTATTTTAAAATCTATGAACTAAACATTGGCATGGAAAATATTGCATGGATGTTACTGTTATTTCTTTTCTTTCTTATTTTTTTATTTTTATTTTTCCAAAACAGAATTACACCAAAGGTTACAGACAGATTAGCATGAAACTTTTACCAGAGGTGGGACACGGCCCAGCGTATGCCTGGAGGTTGGCTCAGATCCTGAGTTCAGAACATTTTATTAACTTATGTATTTATTTTTCTACTACCTTCATTATCCATTGTCCTTAACCTTAAACAAAAACCAAATTGAATAAAATCTTGAGCTTTTTCCAAAATAAAACTTGAGCAATGGAAAGTTATAACATATAAGAGATTCTAAATGCTTTCTTATGGAGCTTTGTGAAGGGTTTCTACAGACTGGCATTAAGCACATCCAAGATAAAATATACCCAAGATGTGAAGTTGTTTCTTTTAGATTCATTCTTTCCCAAAGAGATTTCTGGAGAAGTCTGAAGAGGTCACAGAGTTCTTCTAAAATATAGCCATATTAGTTTGTTATTTTAAAGCTGGATATATCAGACTAAACACAAACTTCTCCTTAAAATACATTATTTTAAATCGATCAAGCAGTGAATTGGCGCAGTGAATATTTGTACCTGTTTAAGGTATCTGCTGCCCTCTCGTGGATGGAAGAGGAAATATTTCAAGACGTGGAGAAAGGGTTAGAAGGTCACAAGAAACGGGATTGGTAATTTTGCAATTTTAATGTTTCTCCCGGTGCCTATGCTGAAAGGAAGCGCCAGAATGCTCTTTCACAAAACACAGAGGATTAAACCAAAACGCCCTCAGTCTGGAGGGAGACCAGCCCCATGGTGATTAGTGAGTGCTACCACAATAACCACAGCACCATTCAGATGCACCATTAATTTAAAGTATTATAAATAGTGTGTTGAATATGTAAGCTCCAGAATTAACATAAAATTGCCTGACAGACCCACATCTAGCTACTTAAGGCAATATTGTGTTCAACTCCTTCTAAACTCCTAAAGAACAATATGCCTTTCCAGTCTGTTCTATACGGTATGTTTTGCCGCCTGCACTTACAGGAAATATATGAGAATTAATTATAACTTAATCTGGCATTAGGAATGACTGCCTATGTGAAAGTAACATATTTAACATGTAAGAATATCTGCTGTCCACAGCAAAGCTTCATTTGATGCAGCCACAATGTATCTAAAGTGTTATAAGCCAGGGATTTAAAGGGCAAAGCACTGTTTTGAAGAAAGCTGGCCCTGCTCTGGGACTACTATGGAGATTATGGTACAAGAATATGAAAATAAAAATATATATAATAAAATCAAGAATATAACAGACAACCGTGAGCATCTTCTTCAAGAGACTGTATACAACAGAGCTTCTTCATTCAGAAAAATTGCGTAATAAAAAGGAGAGCACTTTTTGTTCTGCATAAGCTCCTCCCTTGCCGCTGGTGAAGGTTTTCCAACCGCCTAGTGCGACGTTGCACAGAAAGGAGCAGACCCACACAAACACAGACCCGGAAGCATAACGCTAACAGTAAACACAGCTGTAAGGTTGTGTTTTGTCTTCTGAAAGATGGTGTACGTGTCCAACGGTGAGTGGATTGTACTTTCTTCACCACTCTTTTGTTAAAATTAAGTGATATGTGCAGCTTTGTATTGAAATCAGAATGTATATAGACATTTTCAAGGTTACGTAATGGTTTGTTTTGGGACCATTAAGCTATAATTAGCGGTTCAGTTCGTTAGCTTAGCCTTTCTGAGTTAGCTTAGCAGCTGTCAACTGACAGTACGTGTGTATTTTTCTTATATCACTTTAACATAATGTACCTCAAAATAACAAGAAGTAAAAGACGCGTTTTTGTGTCTGTCATACTTCAAGTGGATTTTATGTAGATAACACTTTAATAGAAGTCAAATCAGTGGCAGATAACAGAGAACTGAACATTTGCTGTTTCGATTAACATTAATATTAAACTGTTTTTGTAACTTAATGTTTCCTACTTCAGGCCAGGTCCTGGACAGCAGGTCTCAGTCCCCCTGGAGCTTGTCGTTCCTGACTGATATGTTCTGGGGGGCTGTGGAGTTCGTCAGCCTCTTGTGAGTTAACCAGTCCAGAGATTTGAAAAGTTTGTTATGATGTAGTCATTACCCATAGAGTGATATTTATCATGTGTTTATTGCTGTTAATTTGGACGATTATTGCTTACAGCTAATAAAACTTAAGATTCTGTTTCTCAGAAAAATTGAACATTGCAAAAACACAAAATACTATGTGTCTTGAAACGGCAGGTGTTAGCTGCAAAAGGTCATTTCCAAAGAACCTGTTTTTTTTTAGTATTGTATTCAAGCATATAGATAGAAAATTTGGTGGAAGAAAAAAGTATCAGTACCAGAACTTATTTCTCTGCATTTGGCATTTCTGTCAGAAATTAATTTTTTATTTGGCTGTATGTCCAGGAGAACATATTTTCACTAGTTTTTCTTTTTTTTTTCCTTTACATGCAAGTCATAGCCATGAAAGTGCTTGAAATGCATCATTATGTGTTTATCGCATGCAAATACTTTGAGTATAAACTGGTCTGTTAAGTACATAAATTAACTTTTTATATTTCGTGGGGATTCCCCTGTGAATGTAAAGATTAAATCTGGCCTTGTTTATCCCCTGTCGGTTATACCCAACTTGGTGCAGTATTGTCTTAATGAGGCATATACAGATATCAAAATCTGTATAAACACAGGTGTTGTGCTATAAGCAACTATCCTACAAAGCTGTTATTACATATAGTCTGTTCTGACTTTTTGTTTTCTACCAGTTTTAGGACAATACTTCACCCTGACATGTCAAGGAATGGAAATGTGGCCTCATCACGCTTCAGTGATGGCAGAGGGTAAGTCCCAGTAGCACCGTCACCTCACCACTGATGCATGGAAACTGAGAACGAAACATCTGAGAACAGCTCTGCCACAAGAGAGGGGATTGCCAGTTATTACTTTTTCACCTGAAATGCTTTGAAACCTTACTAATTTACTACATGCAGACATTGTGTTGATCACTTTTACACCCATGGATTTATGAGCTCTGTGGTCATATCTACTTGATTCTGCAGGCCTCCAGGTCCTCCTGGTGGCAGAAGGCGGATGGGTCGAATAACTCACGGAGCAGGTCCCAGCCCTCCACCAATGGGTGGAGGAGGATGAGGAAGGTGAGTAATGGTGTTTTCCTTAATAAAACTCAACCCAAGTGACGGTTAATTTGTACATTAATTTATGGAGTTTGTTGCTTTCTTTGCTTATTCATTAAGTTCTGGTAGCTACTGCAGGAATAAGTTGCTTTTAGCCTAACTGAGTTTAATGTCCACTGTCTCCAAAAAACCCCTATTTGACATTTTAAGGAATATAAATAACGTCGTTCCTGTACATTTCTTCACTTCAGGTAAACGCCTGCACATACAGTGTGGGCGTGGGGCCAAGGCAGTGTCTGTCCTCTGACAGCACGCAGATGGTAACGGCGCCGTGCTGAAGCCCTTCTTCATCAGCTGCCACTGCTGCTTGCAGTTTCTTGACGCCTTTCCGGGAATACCTACACACAGGAGCCGGATTGGCCGATTCAGCAGCATCCCTCCTTCCTGTTTCTGTTTTCCCTCTGCTTCTGACCTTCCAGGTCACTGTCTTACTCATTTAGGATCTCGTCATCATTTAGTTTCTTTCTTTTTTTTTTCTTTCTTTTTTTTTACTTTGTGTTTAAATAAATAATCTATACTGAAACCAACACACACATATAGCGTAAACTGTATAAAGCAGGGACAATTGTTTATATTTTTTTTGGTTAAGATTTTACAATGTAGTTATTTTGTGAGTGGAAAAATAAAATAAATAAAATAAAAATAACTTGTCATATAGACACAAAGAGTTAAAACATTTTTGCCCATAAATTAAGAAATGATTTTTTTTCCAAATGCAGTTATTTTTCTTCAAATGAGACGGAGTTTATTTACACTTCCTGCATGAAAATGAGAAAGCTGGAATCTTTACAGAACAATGAAAACTCTATAAAATACATTACACATCCTGGGTTATAACCAGAACAACTTTACATACCAAATGACATATCAACTTTTCCCTTTCCTGGTTTGCCTTCTCTCATATAAACGCTGCATTTTTAGCTTAAGGACCTCGGTTGGGTTTCACCAGACGAATGCAGCTCTTTCTCGGAGCATCCTGACACCGAAGCGCTGCCACTCTCTCTGGTGAATCCACATCTCCTGCGTGGTGTCCAGGCATGCGAGCACTGCTCCGCCCTTCCATGAAATCAGCCTGGGGTCCATGTCCTTAGGCACAAACACACCAGTGCATATAGTATGTCATGAAATATGTAATATATTTCAGATAGTAGGAGACGCAGCACTGCATAAATTTTGTAAAGTGTTAAGTAAAAAAAAAAAACAAGTCAGTTTTGTGCCATTATCTATTAAAATTCAAGCAATAACTTAAAGTAGATATAGAATTTGAATAAGTTTAGTAAAATCAATAATTATGACTGAATTTATCAGTGAATCATGATTTGATAAGCACTTCAATGGAAATTTTTAGGATGAAATAAAAAAAAAGGAGAAAAAATAATAAAACTACATGTGGAGGTTATTACCTTTGGTCGTGTGATGACTTCCACGTTATCCACCAGCCTTCTGAAGGACGGCGGCATCTTGTTGATGATGCGATGAAGCAGGAACTCCTGAGCTCCGTGAAACATGAGCCCCCCTCCCACCACCAGGATGGAGCTGTACATCTTCCGTTTGGTTTCGTCTGATGCTTCAGACACAAAAATAAAAGCATTCATTGCCTCTGGGATGTGCTTTATTATATCCTATTTCAAGATGTTTTGAATGGTTTCCCTACATCACTTATTTATGTTTTGTGATCTCGTCTTACTCCCTTATTATTCAGTCTTTCTACTAAAACATGTCAATCGCTTTATTTCACTCCTCCCACCACTTTCTTACCACAGCAGTCGATGCTATGCAGGATAGCCTTGTCCAGGCCCAAAGCCTTGCTCTCGAACTGGCTAATGATGGCCGTCTTCCTGGAGAGGTGAGTGGACAGCGGCTCTTCTGCCTCTCCTGGACCCATCAGACACTCGCCCTGGGTTGGCCCCAGCTCCATTTCTCCAAGCATCCCTCCTCCTGCCGCACTCCCGCTCCCACAGCCTCTGGGCATGTCTGACATCTCCCCCATCCTCCCTTGGCAGCCCAGCTCACCATCCAAACCTCCACCTGGCCTGGAAACGGCCTTACGCTCAGCTGCAGATTTAGAGGACTGTTGGGGAGGAAAAAACAAAAAATCATACACTAAACAAAACAAAAGAACCAGCAATTATTTATGTGAATAAATGCAACTTAAACCAGTGTGTGGTAATGTGAGTTACCTGGTCCCCTTTGCTCTGTGTGGACAGCAGGTAGTGTTCATCATGGGGATCTTCTGAGTTGCCTTGGGAACGGTGCTGTAGCGATGTCATTTTCTGACCAACGATGCCGAATGTGCTTGGGTAGAACAGACCCATTGGCGCCTACAGAGGATACCGACATGTTTTTCTTGGCAAAATTACAGACTCATTCGTCAACTTCTTACAACTGCTTTAAACGGATACCTGTAATTTTTCATCCCCGAGTCGAATCTGGTATAAAAGAGCCGGGGCTTCTGGGAAACGTGTCTGAAATTCATGATCCTGTAACCCTGATATGTCCTGTTACAAACAGACAAAGACAGTTTTTGAAAATAACTTCAAAATCCTCCATTAAAAAAACTCAAGATAACAGACAGTACCAATTTAAAAGGCGACCCTGGAAGAAAAAACTGTTTCCCTCAAACTCTTAATTACTCATAAATTATCTCCTCAACTAACACAAACCTGATCCAGGTGACAGAACGTCTCCTTTAGATGCTGCAGGAGCTGACAGTCCAGCCTGCTGGTCAGCTGGCAGTCTCTGTAGGGAAACCCTGCCCTCTGCAGGAGCCAGAAGAAAATGCGGGTCACGTCTGAACCGCCATAGGCCAAACAGAGCCTGCAGAGTGGAGGAGCAAATACACACACAAACGCATGAAATGCAAGAAATCAACTTTTTTCTGTTGTTTATAAGTTTGTGATTTGCATCACTTCCCCACCTCGAGTTTCGATGGGACACTCCATCCTCAACACAGCAGATGCTGGTCTTCTGATCGCCCACATCCACGACACAAGCGCTGCTCAACCCGCTGCCGAATGTCGCGCACACAGACTCCTGGTGCACAATGATGGCTGCAAATCACACATATTTTCACTCCTTAAAGCAGAAACCATGAAGGAATGAACAGTTTATTAAAATGTGTGCCTTGAGATAATACTCATAGCTTTTCATATTTTGTCCCAGTTTTGTAAAAAAAAAAAAATAAATAAATAAATATGAAAAATGGGTTAAAGGGAAAAGAATCCTAGATTTAAAAAGCTCATCAAAACATACCCGAAAAGATTTGGTTAAAATTAAAATTTAGAAAAACCAACACAGTTTTCCCTGTCTTAACAACTCTGTACTGCTTTGTATTGGTGGACCACGCTAAATTCCAACAAGACAACAGAGTGTGTGATTGCAATGTGTCAATATGAAGAGGATTAAGGAATGTGAAGACATTTGCAACAGTAAACGCCTGGTGGTCAATACCTGAAAAGCCCATGTTATGTAGCAACATGTTGACAATTTCCTTTACATGCTGTCTGTTGTAGATGTCGGGGACCAACAGGATGCATCTGTAATACTAGAAGTCATGAACAAATAAAAAAGAAAATCAAAGGCTGATGCAGCAAAAGGACGTTTTTCATCCAACTTTGGAAGGTTAATTGAGGTTAAAGCTTTTTACACTACAGAACTACAGCAAAAATGATACAAATTCCATCAATAGAAACCTTTCCTTATTAAATTTCCTTGTATTTCTTTCTAGTGTGAAAAGAATGCAAAGAGATGAGGCATAAAAAGCAGAAGTGAGACTTTTACCTTTAACTCTTTTAGGGGAATCTCCAGATGCTTCTGAATGACGTAACTCCACAGCGTCTCGAGATCGGCCAGCACTGCGGTCAGAGACCCTCCAGAGCCAGAATGCACATTGAGCTGACCTCTGACCACGGGCCAGTGGAGGTTGTAGCAGTCTGATGGATTCACATACAGAGCCTGTAATAAGAGATGATCAAGATGGCTGAACAATAAATGAACCACACAGAACATATCAAACATTATACAGACACTGTATATTGTTTTATTGTGTGTTTTACCTCCTCTCCCACCAGATAATTGGGATGGTGGCTTGTGTTTGTCCACTTCACTCTTGAACTGCTGTCTAGAACTGCTGGACGGATCTGACAGTTATAAGCCCTGGCCTGAAAACACAGACAGGAAGTTGAATCGAGTGACTTCCTCCCCAAACACCACATAATACAACCAATCCGTGTTGCTACGGCATCAACAGCCATTTCAAAACTTCTATCCTTTCCACACCGGTTGTCCCTTCTGTAAACAAACCTGTTCAGCAGACACAGGAGTCCTTCTCACACCGTTGGACATCTTCTTGGACCAGATGGCCTGGTCCACCATTTTCAGTCCATTCTGCCTCTGCTCACTGCTCTCCGCCTTCTGTTGGAAAATGAAGACAAATCGATCATATCAAAAACAGCCAGGTACGACAGGAGTGCATTAGAATCGTACCCGTTTAATAGTGACTTACATTAAGACCCTCTCTCAGCAGCCAAGCATCTTCATACCTAGCCTGTCCACCCTGCTTATGTCGCCGCGCGATTACGTGAGGAATGATGACAGGAAGGGTGTCTGTGGCTCGGCCAATGCGAAGCGTTCTTGACCCAGGGTGGATCACAATGACAAAATTGCTCTGTATTTGCTATGAGACATAAAGGTAATACATTTTAATGTAAAATATAAACAATGAATGGTTGTGCATACATAAACTATATTTAAAAAAGTAAAAAATATCTCAGGTGCTTCACAGTCAAAATCTGAAATCCATCCTAGCACATGTTGTATAACATATAGCTTAGTGTTAGAGCATTAAATAAGATTTTATTTGCCATTTACAGAAAAAAAAGGACATTTAAAGTTCTAAGCGTTCAGGGAATCTATTTTAAGGCTTAGAAAACACTATTATTTTTTTTAAAAGAAAATATTAATTTATTTGGATGACAGTGTTCAAGACATAGCTCTGAAAAGCCATCTACATTTAAATCAGATATCAAAACACAGCTTCACTTTTATTTTCTTTTAATTTTATCCTTAAACTAAGCTTTTACACACAACCCAAAACCAGAAGGAAAAAAACAACTATTGTATTACAGCTTGTAAAAAAATTGTTTTCAAAATGAAAAGTTATTTTTTCTACTTAATAAAAGAAAACCAAATAGATAAACTTTAGTGAAGTGAAATATTTAGATGAAATAAAAAAGAAAAGAAGGGTAAATACTTCCTGAGCAGGTTCAGGGATAGCTGCAGGAGCGATGGGTCTCTTCACTCCGCGCTGCTGCTCCTTCTCCTTCTCCTTGTCCCGCTCCTTTTCCTTCTCCTTCCCGCTGTCCTGCTCTTTCTCGGCCTGCGTCATGGTCACTTTTTACATTTTAGTCAAAACATGTCAGGAAAAAGATAGATTGGTGTTTTACAAAGCGACTCAAAATGTAACAATATATTTCCAGTCTTGCTTCGGTCAGTGTAGGTTTTACTTCCGTGTTTTATCACGTGACTCTTCTTCGCGGGGAGTTTTAGTGGTCACAGAGTTGCATTATCGCCATCAACTGGTAGAAAGCGTTGATTACACGACAGTTCTGCAAAATGATGCAAATACCTCTGACTTTACTCTGATTACCAATTTATGGGGCCTTCTTGTAATTCTCTCAGCTTTAAATTTGGAAAGTAAAAGTTGGACGCATTATTCAGCTGCAACCTTTAAACTATTTTTTGTAACAGAATACAAAATACAACAAAAAAAAAGTCTAAACTCTATTAAATAGTCATTTTCCTAAAATGTTTGTCCGTATGGTGGTACTTTGAGAGTAATTGACGTTGTTTGAAAAGGTTTGAAAATCACTGCATCAACCCAAACAGGCTAAATAATACCAAGAAGAAACAAAAAACATAAAAACATCTATCACTTGGTGACAAATAATGGAACATTATAATGGGCATATGTCTGCTTCAACTTTTTTTATATCTATAACTTATCTGCTTATTTCATCTTCTGCATTCTGTGTGATGGTGGCTGGTTCTGCACAAAAATATCAGTTCTGCTGTTAAACGAAAAGGAGAAAAAATTAACTGCAAACTGGTTTCCATCTAAGAAACAGTCAAAACTGTTTCTTAGAAACAGTCAAAACTGTTTCTTAGATGGAACTGCTAAACTAACAGGGTGCGTGCAATTTTACAAGACAATACCCATCTGTCATCTGCTTTTACAGAATCCTGTAAACTAATCCTGCTAATCCCGTTTTTCTATTTTCCATAACCGCTAAACAACCTGACCTGGATGAGCTTGAGGGCATATGAATATTTTCCACTTGTGAATAATTGCTTTTGTTGTAGAATTAATTACCCCAAATAGTTTGGAAATAGCCTGGAACCATTCGATTGTGTTGAATTGAATTCCTTTAAACAACAAACTGCTAAGCTCTCAGTTTGCTGAGAGCTTAGCAGCTTGTGTATCATTTAACAGCGATACACACACCTGCTGGCGAACAGCTGTTTAAACATTAAACTATCTAAATCAAAAAAACATACACATATTCTTACTCCTACTTTTTCACATGCCACAATACAACCAGAAACTCCAAAGTATTGTGTTATTGTCCTCCTGTACTGGTTACTTTAAGAGTCAGGGTTGCCAATAGATACAAACTATCGAGTTTTATTTCTTAGTAGCATCTTGGCTCCATCCTGTGACTTCAAATGAATTTTAATATCAACTGGAGATATTTTCTTGAGTATTCCTTTTGGTCCTCAAGATAAGTTACAGCAAAAAGTACAGCATGGATTTGCCCTCCTTGCTACTATTACCTTTGTTTTCAAGGTAAACTTTCAAATCTTGTCAAGGATTGTTGATTATAATTACAACTGGACTTTTACAGGCCAAACACGCAGATATGCTTTGATCTAAACCTTCTTAAAGAAACATGTCAACATGCCACTATTTACGCTGTGTTAAGGATCATGTGCAGTTAGTTTGTTGTCATATGTTCATTTTGGATATACAGTTGACCAACTACAAAATATTTCTTTTAACAATGTTTTTTCTTCTTAAAATTCAGAATTCAGACTTGTCCTCTTTTTGGAGGATTCTCCCATTTGAGCTGTTAATCTCTGCAGCTTCTTCAAAAATACCACGGACTTTTTGGCTGCTTTACTGATTTGCATTCATCTTACCAAGCCTCTCTGGATAGGTTGATATCACATTTGGAGTTGTGGCATAATTTTTCAGTTTTAGGATGATGGCTTGAACAGAGTTGCGTGAGATGAGTTTGCAATGGTTTTACATAACCTAACTCCGCTTTAAACTTGTACACAACTTTACATCTGACCTGCTTGATGTGTTCCTCATTAGGAGGATGTTTATTGACTACTATTCTCTAGCAAACCTTAGTGGTCTTTAGAACAAGCCATTCCTAAACTGAAATTAAGTTACCGGGAACCTCGTTTTAGTGGATAGGAGTCTTCCAAATGCAATCGGTTGCACTAGATTTTTTTTAGGGGTATCAAAGCAAAGCTAAGTACTGACACAGAACTGTCTTTTCAGTTTTTTCATTTGTAAAATATTTAACATACAATTCCCCTTCTGCTCCAAAATTATGCACCATTTGGTGTTGCTCTATCAATAAAACACAGAGTCTAGATGCTTGAAAAGGCAGCATGTCGAGTTTCACAAAATATGACTTTGAGAAAAATAACTGATAATGAACAGCTCCTAAAATATTTTATACAATGTAGAAAATAAAAGTTGAGGATATATTTGCTCCAATTACAATGACAGCAATGTACCTGAAGGTCAAGTTCAAAGTACATTCTTTTGGAAATTAACACATGTGATTTTATAAAAATAATGCTATTCAAACATTGAATAAAATGCTAACTAGGAGGTTACAGAAGATAGAAAACAGTAACACAGACAGAAAAAATATAATATGAATCCTGTTTTTATCTGCAGCTCAACCTTTTCAACAAAGATCTTTATTCAGGGACATCTGGCTTCTTTGCGCCGAGCATTTCTATAGCTTCCCTTAATTTCATTGTGCTGTTCTGGCTGTACAAAATCTTATGTTTGAACAGCAGCGACGATATCTTCTTCCCAACCTTCCTCTGAGAATGAAGACTCTTGCAGAGTCTGTTCAAATCTTTCATCAGACAGAAAGCCCTGCACGTCTGCAGCTCTGGCGGCAGCACACAAGAGTTCTTGTCCTTTTCCGCATGCAGCTGCACCACCCAGAACTTGGCCAGCTCAGTGGCACTCCTGGCGTGTCCGGCCACCATGTTGAGAATCAGAGGGTAAAGGTCACCAGTTGCAGCTGGGATGGAATGTCTTGGGAGGCTACTGGCGGGGGTGCAGGGTCCCGACATAGAAGAAGGCTACAAGGACATAAAAACATTATTTATTTATTCATCTTTACAAGTAGCAGAACTGGTCAGAGTTAAGGAATGAAAAGAGAAACACAACTCACAGTTTCCACCTGAGGGGAGACGATCAGAACGTGGTCTGCACTCTTTACTTGTTCAGTTAACCAGCGCAGCGGTCCCAGTCCTGCAATCTTTCCCTGCTGCCACATATCAATCGCCACTCTGCAGCCACCGTGCCACTGCAGAAACTCAGCCAGCGCCACCACCGCCTGCTGAAAGGCCGGCGTCACCGGAGGATACACCACAACCACCGATACTGGAGTCATGGCGGCCATGGGAAGGATTTCAAAACCAGAGTAGGACAAAAACCTTTTATCTGGAGACAACAGGCGAAAAGGGGCATTTACTTAGAGCACTGATGTAGTCAAAGCACACGTTTGGTGCATGCTATTAATCAGTACGCTATGACATTTTAAATCCAAGCAGGTAAGGTATACTTTTGTGGCGAGCCAAACGACGGCAAAGCAAGTCTGCTGGAGGACTGATGCATTTTAGGTGGAAAGTGTTTTACAGTTTTAAAGATACTGACAAATCTAAACCCTCTTCAAGGGAAAGGGATGTTTGCAAACTCAAACTTATCAGTGGTTAAAACTGGGATGAAGACGTTCAACATCTATACCTGTTTATTATTTTCAGTGCTTTTATCACAGCTTAGATTAAGTATAAATATACATTTTACTTACAGATAACAAAGCAGGAAATCAAAATGATCAACGAGGCCACAACTCCAAAAACGATTCTACTGACATTCTTAACTTCTTCATTTTGTGCTGCAAAAGAAGGAAAAGATATTTAATAATTTAGACATGGCATGACAAACACCATAACAAGTGAAATATCCACATAGCTGGGATTAGAACATCCACCATGGTGTTATTGGAGCTCAGTTACGCATTTGATACAGTTCATTATAACTTACTAACTGATCGATTTGAAAACTTGGTCTTAGGATTGTCTGGTACTATGCTGAACCAGTTCAGATCACATTTAGCAGAGGTAAACTACCTTGTGTTGGTAATTATAAATGTGGATGAACAAAAATCATCTTTGGCGCTCAGAGGTCATTGTTTTTTTATTATTTCCTCCTAATATGCAAGAAAATGAGGCAAGAAGAATTTATGTTGTCTTGAACTCATATCTAACTTTTAACAAGTGCATAACCCCTTATCCTGAGCCTACTGTTATCTTAGAAACGTTGCCAAAATTACTGGTTTCCAGTCGATACAGGACAGAGAAAATGGTTCTTCTATTGTCAGTCAATTAAGTTGCCGTAGCAGTCTGGGGTTTGGTGTTATTAGCCAGCTATTGAAGGATGTCTTTTGCTGATGATAAATACATGTTTGAAAAAGTATTGATATTTTCCAAAAAAAAAAAAAAAAAAAAAACATTTTTGAATTGCTCTGATAGAATAAAAAAAATAAAATAAATTTTTTCCTACCTTCAGTGTTCGGCGTTGTTTGCAGAGACTTTGCAACTAAAAGAAAACAACATTAAACCTTCTCACCGTCTTCAGATTTCAAAACAAACAACAAAAACAGTACTATAGATCAGTGTTTTCCTAACACTGATCCTCAAGGCATATTGCCCAGCACACTTTAGATGTTTCCCTACCACACCTGATTTCAATGGATGGCTGATGAACAGGTCTCTGTTGAAAACCAATCATCTGCATCAAGTGTGTTAAAGATATTATTTGCATAGATGTTAGAGTCCTGATCCACACTCCAATTGGTGGCGGTAATGCACCATTACCTTACTTAACAACCGCCAATAAATACTACAAGAAGAATGAGAAGAATAAGAATAAGAAGCAGAATAAGAAGAAAAAAGAAAAAGAAGGTGTGTTAAAGCAGAGAAACATGTAACACAGAGAGGGCAGTGCGTCCTGAGGAGGAGGGTTGGGAAACACTTGATATAAGAATGGCCTCTTCTTTAAGGATTATTGATAATTTAAAATGGGTCCTAGACTGGTGCTGACAACAATGATGCAACTTTTGCTGAGCTTGACACCAGATTCGCTTACCCAAAGTTGCCTTTGTAGAACTCGGTGCAACAGCTGCTGCAAAAAGAAAGAACGGTTCAAACATTCATGGTATGTCAAGTTTTGATTTCTAATATGGTAATTATTTAGTTTTTGTTTGCAGAATTACAGGCAAAGCACCTCTTTCTCAGTATCTTATCCAATGAATTAGTGGCATGTTAAAAAGGTTTTTTAAAAACATTCTCTCTGTTTCGTTTATTCTTCACATCCAAGTGAAGTTAAAGTTGCTGATAAACGTTCTTGAGAAGATTTGCTTACTTGTTGGTAGAGCAGGTACCCACATAGGCAGTGACAGTGCGGCGCTACTTCCATCTGGAGGTAATGGCTCATTATAAACGATGGTACGCCATGAACCATGAGAAACTATATCGACTAAAAAAGAAAACCACACCTACAGGTGATACAGAAGATATTTCTTTTAGTATGGACTTTTAATTATGTAAAAAACAAAATAGTTGGACCATCATTATAGTGTGTGATCATGCTGTTTAAAATAAACATCAGCTAGTCGTTTGTACCTTCTCCAATCCAGTAAGGTTTGCTGCAGTGAAAGGGGGATTGTATATACAGATGTGGTTCGTTAGTCCTGAGATAATCCTTGTGTACTTCAGGTATCTATTACTGGCTGCAGAGAAGAAAAAACATGGTTAGAATTGATGGTTCACATTATTATTTCTTCATAGGGATAGAAAAAAAAAGCATCTGTAATTGAGCATCATTTTTAATTCCCATCTTGTCTCTATGGCATTAGGAAGCTTGATAGACTTGGACTTCATTGACTTTAAGGTGACAGCACAGACAGGTAAATACTTTATCACCAGAGAAATTTTATATCACCAAGTAACGCGAAAAACATCAGCACAAAACAAAAACCCTACATGCATCCATTATGTCATCTTCTTATAGGCTAAGAAGACTATAACAAACTTCAGCACACAACCTGTACACATTCAATGTTAAAATAGTAAAATAACATGTATTACTGATATACACAATACACAGTGGAGTGGGTAGTTTTATGATTTGGAATTTAAAATGTTGAATCAATTAATCTTTACCCACATCTTAAAATCTGTCTTGAGCCAACGGTTTGTAACATCAAAAAACAAGAATGTTTTTTTTCCCCTACCATCGATGTTGATCGCCCAGCTTACGTTCAGCTTTCTTTCATTTCCGACCGTCAACAGTTCCAACGTCAGGTCTGCCACCTTAGACGGAGAGCCTTTTAGGTCTGTTATGGGAGGACCTAGGACACAGTGGAGTTCACAATAATCATGTAACACATTCATAGAAATCTCTGTGACAAAATAGTGCTTTCCAAACCTGGTCATCTGGGTAGACTGTGCTATTAAAACCTTTTTTGTTTCATAATATAATGTGAAATCAATGACACCTAACTGCGTTTGTTTTTAATGATGAGACAACATTTTTTTTTTTTTTTACTTTTCTTTATACTGGTGGTAATTATTATCAATGGGATTCAGCAAAATAAAATGTAGATTTTTTTTGTATGTGTAGCTTTTACTAGAAACTAGATTAACTTAATTATTTAGGAGAGGATATCAACTATTTAACTTTGCCTATAAAACCTACACTTAAATGATTGTCATTTATTCCACAATGGGATTAAAACATTTTTATTAGTTATTTATTTATTTTTGCTCCTTTATAGATTTCTTCTGTTTTTGCTTTTTAAGTCATTCTTTGTTATTAAAAATGATCAAGAAACTGTACCAGACAAAGATGACCTGAGTGGATACAAAATTAAGATTTAAAATTCATGTCATTTACCAAGATCTTCCAGGGGAATTATTTTTCCTACCCTGACTTTTGCCTGACCAGAACAATTTAAAAAAGTGCTTAAACATCTCTGGCATTGGGAAAAAGTCAATTAGAGATATCATGGAGAAAACAAGGACAGCGATGGAGGTCACCACAAGACCATGGACAATATTCGGATAGTCCCCAGAACAGTCAGGAAAATATTATATGAACTGAGGAGATAAAGGGTAGATTTTTAGGAGATTGTCCATCCACATGCCTCTGGCATAAAATATATATATATATATATATTAAAGAATCAAAATAATCACAACAAGGTGGATGCATCATAAGCAGATGAAACCACAAATTCTGCTCACTTGGAGAAAATCCTGAAGAGCGGCCGACCAATCGTAGGTCGGCATCTTTGTACATTTGGGTTTGGATTAGGACAAAGATATGAATCAAGAAGCAATTTCAAGAATAGCTTGATATGATTCCAAGAAGCTATTCATTCTTGGAATAGCTGGTAAAAGGCTTTGGAGGATTGTTTTAAAAGTATATAAAGTACAATAATTGTAAACAATCAAATAAAGTGCAGATAAACGTTGTTCAAAACGTGTCACTTCTCACTGTCACATCTTTAAGATTCTGACTCTGTTTTAGTATAATCCCAAACAAGCTGTCCTTCTTTAAAGTAGGAAGTGGGTTAAAATGCACAGCAATGTACAACATTTGTTGCTAGTTATGACAAACCCTACAGCTGACTAGAGCAGCACACAACCAGCTCCTAATTTCATGGGGCTCTATAAAAGGCCAAGCTGGCTCAGGTAGTTCTTTTCCCTTAATAAATTAAATTCATGGTTAAGCATCACATTTCACACACATGTGATGCCAAATCATCACAGGTTATATAATAATAATAATAATAATAATAATAATAATAATAATAATAATAATAATAATAATAATAATAATAATAATAATAAATACGTGGAAATAAACCCTGTGGGACAATATTTATTTTCTAACTGTGTTATGGCAGATGAAAACAGGCTTACCGTTAGGCTCCTGACAGTCCACTTTCTGTAATAAAATTTCAGAAACAAGGTTCTCAGACAATAATATCAAATGTATCTATAGCGAGTATAATGACGGATACTTACTATGTCGTGGGCTGTGCCACGTGAAGCAATGATGCAGAGACAGAACAATATACATTGCCACATTATCAGCGTCTGATCTAGAACATTTAAACATAAAAAATAAAATAAAATAAAATAAAATAAGCATAAATGAAGATTTTAGGAGCAGCGGTGTTGATGCCCCCAGAGGACTGCAAGGCGCTCTGTGACAAAACTGTGCAGAACAAGAGAAAAACCAGCAGACTTAACCACGCCCACTCACATTTGTTGTGTTTTTTTCNCATGAGCGACAGTCGAGAGCTAAGGTAAGGGGTAAAACACACATGAAAAAAAGCTTCTTAGCATGACACACAGTGATGCGTTTTTATGTAGGTTGGTAGGAAACGCCTCTGACTCGGTTTCATCTTGATTAAACGTAGTTTCTGAATTCACATGCAGCGGTTTTCCCTTAACATCGAGCAGAAGCAGCTAACTAGCTGTTTCACAGTTTTTCTAAGCAAATTAGGAGTTTAATCTGTAAAACTGTCACGATGATGCAGTCACCAGTACTTTAGACACTGCTCAATATTTTAGAGCATTTTCGTCGATATTCAAAATGGTTTAAAACCTTAAAAAATGTGCGTTTATCAAATACATGATGCAGACCCATCGATTATTTAGGACTAACGACTGATAAGTGTCGTGAAAGTAGCCTTTAGGAGCAAAAATAGATAATGGAAACTTTAAGCAGTAGTGTTTGAATCTTAGTACAGAAATGTTTTTGCACATTCGTGTTATCAGTGGAGCTAGCGTGCTGTCATTGAGTGTAAAATAACCAGTTTTTATAATAAAGCACACAGTTCTCAGTAACTGTCCTGATCCGCGTTTCACCGCCACCTTTGAACTAAACGCTGTAAATAGAAGCAGTCGGTCTGTGTTGCCATGTCTGAACAGAGGAACATGTCTGCGCATACTAAATAAAAGAGGTTCTTAGCACAATGCATTGAACTTATGCAGTTACAATTGTCACATTAATTATGTGCTTCTATTAAAAAGACAAACAAAAAATAACCCTTGGTCAGTTATTTAACTTGCACTGAACTTGTGGTGAATGTTGTTTATATTGTATATCATAGAAGAGGAACTGCTAGAGATGCTCCGACTTGAATCTTCCAATTTTACATTGATTGGTGATCAGCAGATCATGCACTGAACCATCAAAAATGTTTATTAAATACATCAAAACTTAACAGCTTCTAGGATTTTCAGTCAAAATGATGTCTACTATTGAAATGGGAATTGAATTAGGATATTTATAAATGGCTCAAATATGCTTCTACAACAGATTGATCTAAATTTAACCAAAGGCATAGACATTACATTTGAATTTAATCAAGACTTGCTTTGGTACTTTTTGAGGAATGATCTTTTAAGTGTCTTTTTATTTTCATTCTAAACTTTTAAATCACCCAAAGAAGCTGCAGCACCTTTTGCACCTTTAAAGTTTGACTATTTAGAAAAAAAAACAAAAAAAAAACGGACTCAGTCAGTCAGCCGACCTTAAGAAAAATCAAATGTGGTGAAATTTGATCGTAAAGGGAAGCATTTATAATAGTGTTATGCCTTCATATTGACGTTCTTTTGCATCACATCTGATGAAAATTAATGCAAACAAAAAACAATGAATGCAACTTGGATACTATGTTGAGTAGCTGAGTTTTGAAGTAGCACTTTAAAATTCACCTCACATCTATGACCACGTCTGATAACACTAAAATTTGCTGATAAGGGAGTTATGCACCTAAAGCTAGCCCTTACGTCAAACATGTGAAACCATTGGGTTTTAAAAATGTTGCATAATGGAAAAGTACTCCCATTACGTATCATTTAACCAATGTACATTCATTGGTCAAAATAGCAGTGGTTTTCCTGTGTTTGAAAGCCTGTATGATCAGCTCACTCAAAGTGCAGTTATTTGATTAATAATTGCACTATATTTCCTGTAAATTCTGACATTGTTATGTTACTTCTACAGAAACTGAAAAGCCCAGACCCACACAGAGTAATCCTACAAGACGTCAAAGTCTAATTTTCTTTTCCTTAATGGCAGAATAAGTAAAAACTAACTGGAGGTGTGTTGGAGGCTTACACAATCTACTGGAGGCAGCTACTGTACTTGAAACATGTCCAAAACTGCATAACACGCTTCTGTATTTATTTGCTTTAAGCTCCTTGGAACAAGCAGACCTGGCAACTTCATTCTGCAATTAAATATTTGCAAGACCAGACAGTTTATTGCAGGTGTTGTAAATTTTAGTGCAGAGTAAGCCTGTTTGCAACACAGTATCAGAAATGGTGAAATAATTGTCTGTACTTGTTTGACAGAAAAGGTTGAATGACGACTTAAAGAGAACCACAGTGATAAATCCATTACTCAGCATTAGTAACAAATCATAATAGAACAATAGGTATAGGCATTAAAGAGATAATAAGTGAATTCATTAACGTCTGACTAATGCTGACTGTTGGGAAAAAACCTATATGCTTCATTTGATTTTTTCATATGGCAGGTCTGTACTTGAAGAAACCCTCGCCCCGTGTTTCAACTCTGTTTCAGTTTTACACTCTCCTCGTGTCCTCTGCTAAATAATCATCATTGTGATGTGCAGTTCATAAAGGAAGCGTCCCCCAAAATGTCGTCTTTGGCCGTGATGGGCCAAGCAGGAGCCCGGAGACTTGCGACAGGAACGTGGAGAAGATTCATGAAGGACGGCAGGTGCTTTCTTGATGCACTTTTTCAAAAGAAAAGGCCACACATGCGGGACTTTCTTTTTAACCTCTCCTGCTGTATTGCAGATGTTTCACTACCTCAGCTTCTCACCGGAACGCTTCATCCTCACCTGCAGCCAATCAGAAAACCCCGTCCTATAGCTACGTGGTTGTTGGGGCAGGGTCAGCAGGTTGTGTCCTCGCCAATCGCCTGACAGAAGACGCCCAGGAGTCCGTGTGTCTGTTGGAGGCCGGACCCAAGGACAAGTGGCTGGGAAGCTCCCGACTCTCGTGGAAGATCCACATGCCAGCCGCGCTGACCTACAACCTCTGTGATGACAAGTACAGTGATTGAGTCTAAATTTAAGCAATAAATCATCCTCAGATTACGCCAGTGACTGAAAAACGTTTGTTCTGATAATAATTCAGAGCTCAGAATTTTCTTTTAATTGTCCTGCTGCTGCGTTTCTTTTCACTCCTCCTCAGATATAACTGGTTCTACCACACGCTACCTCAGGCCCACATGGACAACAGGGTGCTGTACTGGCCCAGGGGCCGAGTCTGGGGAGGGTCCTCCTCACTTAATGCCATGGTTTACATCCGTGGGCACGCAGAGGACTACAACCGCTGGCAGAGAGAGGGTGCAGAGGGATGGGACTATGAGCATTGTCTGCCTTACTTCAGAAAAGCTCAGTGCCATGAACTGGGAGAAAACAGGTAGTTCAAATGGCTTTATTTATTTTGTAAATTACTTTTTATTTGCATAAGTTTGATAGAATCTAAGGATGGGCGATATGATCTTTTATCACAAAGTGACAATGCATTTAAAAAAAATCCATCTTTTTTTCGTTTATTGGCTACAAATCTTTACCCTTACGCAATCAATGCCACACAAACATGAGACCACTTTAAAAATAAAACTTACCCTTCATCAAAAAGACGACTCCACTACATAGGTCACATCAAGAATTGGAGCTGTGCTAGTAGACAGTATGAAATAATAGTGTTTATTCGTAATTGGCAGACATTAATTGAACATTTATCTTTGCTGTCATAGAACCAGCAATGGGAAAATAGTCTGAACAATGCTACCAGTTTTCTAGGATTATAAACTTGAAACTCCGCTTCATGTTTTATCACGATTCACATTTTATTCCAGACGCTGCATGTTTAAGCTGCAGTCACACTGTTGCCACCTGTGCTGGTGTGTCTGAAAATCAGCTTTACGGGGGAGCAAATGAGAGGAAATGTGAGACACTTTCTGAAGCAACAGGTCTTGTCCTGTCTGAAGAACTATGTGTGTTGTTTATGATGCGCCCTTTATTCTTGAGATAAAGCGTTTAGTGTGGACTGACTAGGCTATTTTTTGTGATGTCACAGTTTGGTCTAGTTATTCTTTTCTTAATATTCACCTGACTCTCTTTGGCTGAAATCACAGGCCTTTACTCCCAGTCATAGAACGACCCAGGACTGTGCATAAACTATCAATTTAACTAATTAGTAAATATGTCCAACTTAAAGCAATTATCATTCCGAGGTGAGTGAATCTTCATTCAATCTTCATACATAACACATGCTAAGTAGCTTTGTTATTATCAACATTAATAAGACAATTGTCTAGCATTAATGAACACGTTGCAGCAGAGGTGCTTATATGATAATCCCACACTTCCTGCTGGAGTTTGAAACCTACTAAGCATTTGTGAAATATTGTAACATTGTGTGTTTTTTTTCCATCTTTGTATTGCAGGTACAGAGGTGGCAGCGGACCTCTTCACGTGTCCAGAGGAAAGACCAACCATCCCCTGCACAAGGCTTTTATCGACGCAGGCCAGCAGGCAGGATACCCCTTCACTGATGACATGAATGGATACCAGCAGGAAGGCGTTGGCTGGATGGACATGACCATCTACCAAGGTAACAGAAACAGAGAGGAAAACACTTGAGGTTTGACTGCATTGGTGGCACTGAGATCAGGTTAGGCTTAATACAGAAGCTACATTAATTAACTAACCAATGAGCCTAATAACTATATTTCTTGTAATTTTATTACGGATGCTTGATTATTTAATAATCACCCAAAATGTCTGAACATTCAATCCAATATGGTGCTTATGTAGTCCTTTAGCACATTAGTAGGAAGGAAAACTTGCCATTTCTAACGAGATTATAAATGCTGTGAAAACCTTCAAGATCATCAGAAAACTGAATTGAAATGCTGAAATAATGTGTACGCAGTGAGAAAAAAAAAACCTCATGATTTTTTGATAACCAAATTCAAATGTTAAATATGATCCTATATTTCATCCTTTGTATGTTTTGCTTTAATTGCTAATTTGCTTTAATTTGCTTTAATTGAAATGTTAGAAAATATCAGTAAATTGGCCACAACTGAAAACCAAACTTCTAATCCTGAGTTAAAGCAAAATCTTTAGAACTGGGGATTGTACCTTCTCAAACATGGAGCGCTGAGCTGGGTGTAAAACATAGATAGCACTAATCCCCAGGATTTTACTGCACAAATAAATCTTGTCCGAATGAATGCATGTTTCCAGGGAAGAGATGGAGCTCTGCCAGCGCCTACCTCAGACCTGCACTGGGTCGGCCCAATCTGAAGACAGAGGTGCACTGCATGACCACCAAGATCTTGTTTGATGGGAACCGTGCTGTGGGGGTGGAGTATGTACAGAACGGAGAGAAAAAGAGAGTAAGAAGCACGACTATGTCACGTATTACAGTAGATTAAAAAAAAGATTAAAGATGTTTTTTTTTAAGTCATTGTTACCATTTTTCATGACTTTCCTCTTTACAACAGCTCCCATTATTGTTCAGGTGTTTGCAGATAAAGAAGTGATCTTGAGCGGAGGAGCCATCAATTCCCCTCAGCTTCTCATGCTGTCTGGTGTGGGAAATGCGGAGGAACTGAAGGCCCTCGGTATTCCTGTCATTCAGCACTTGCCAGGTGCGTGAAGTTTAAAGACTCTGTTGACATTGAGACGGATGCATTGTCTGCTGGAGATTAGATCTTATTGCGTGTAGGATTTTGAGTCACTGTTTGACCTTTTCGTGCCTTGGTTGCTGGTTCTGGAACTGCTGAAGGAGGCAGCTGTTACACAACCACCTTAACTTCCCAAACATTTTGTTTTCTTTCTCTTTTTCTAATAGAAGTTTTTTTTCCAAGTAGGTGGCTCAACAACTACTTGGATTGACGTTTACCTTACAAAGAATCTACAGAGTAGGAGACTAAAATGTTTTGTTTGATGAAGTCAGAATCACAGGAGCACCACAGGGGATTGTACTCTCACCATTCATTTTCACTGTGTACACCTCC
Source organism: Poecilia latipinna (assembly GCF_001443285.1). NCBI lineage: Eukaryota > Metazoa > Chordata > Actinopteri > Cyprinodontiformes > Poeciliidae > Poecilia > Poecilia latipinna. The sequence goes on from NW_015115512.1 coordinate 50,780, forward strand.
GACTTAGCCTGGCCTTTTCCTCCCCGTGCATCAAAAAAAGATGTCGCTTACATCACAGTGTGCGCTTTCTCTCACTCGCTTGGATTCCCTCTGCTAGATGTTGTACCAGACCAATCAGGGAACAGAAGGAGAAGTTGTGAACGATGACGTTGATTTTCTGCGCTGTTTCAGAATTGTACTCTGCCTGTAGTTTTTAAGTGGCAGCGGAGACATTCTGCGATGGCCTCGCTTCCACATATTGAATTAACATTAACAGTCGTCTCGTTTGGATCGGCACTCTCTCTTCGTAGCGGAGGACGGTTGTTTACAGCGCTGACAATTTCCGGTAAGCTTCATGGCCTTGAACTGGCGTATTTCATACGCCACGGGAAAACATTAGCTGTTGGAAATTTAAAACGGGAAGCAATCGCTTCTCAACAGTCCAGACCCCAGACTCTCTGTACAAAGCAAGTAGCGTAGAACAACGGGCCTAGTTTTTACCAGGCTACCTCAGACTTCCTGCCAACTCCGGAAATGCTCAGAATGCTTTAAATGAATGTATTATAAATGAATAAGAAGCTTCTTCAGATTCACCGCAATACAAACCACTACTGAGAATCCTCTCCACTGTCATCACTGTCAACTGCATAATAACTCTTTGAACAGACTTGCATATTCTGATATTCTGACTTTCAGCAAAAATGTAATAAAGTTATATTTATTGAAGTATTTTTTAATTAGATTCAAATTAAACTGAACAAAAGCTTCTGTCTTCTTCACTCTGTTGTTCAGGCGTTGGCAATAATCTGCAGGACCACTTGGAGCTGTACGTCCAGCAGCAGTGCACTCAGCCCATCACCTTGTACAAGGCGCAGAAACCTTTCCACATGATCAAGATTGGCCTCGAGTGGCTCACTCTTTTTACCGGTAACCAAATTCACCTCGCAAACGTATTTATACCGCCTGACGTTTTTACTGTTTTGTCACATTACGATTACGCAAAACGTTGATGCACTTTATTGCAGTCGTATGTTAGACGAAACCCAAATAGTTCTTAATGCTGAAGTGGAATTAAAATGATGCACGGTTTTTAGCATTTTGCATTTTGTGCTGATCAGAATCTGAAAAACGATGTGCATTTGCTTTCTCTTCCTTCCATGTTGGCTGAAAATTACGTTTCTACTTCGTGTTTCCAGATTGCGTTTCTGGGTTTTCCATATGGCTTGTGGCAAACCTCTACTGTGACTTGTGCATCAGCAGATTCATGTTTCACCACCGTGCCTCATATAGAAATAAACAACGAGGAGAGCAAACAGCTCAGCCGCTTGAGAGGAAATTATGGATAAAACAACATTCTTATTGGCAGTATTTTAATTATTTAAAATAAAAAAAAACTAATCAATAGTTATTGATAACAACTGGGATGAAATGCTCGTATTGTTCTTCAGCCCAGACCTGGTGAAAACAAATGTAGGTCACACATTTCAAACTTCTATTTGTAAATGGTTTTGAAAAGTTCTGCTTCATCATTTTGTCATTTTCTTTCCACTTTAGCATGGCGCACTACTTTGTGCTTTTGTGTTTCGAGGAATTTCCAATGGCCTGCAGAAATACATGCATAATAATCCTCTAAAATGTACCTATTTTATAGACGTGTTTCCCAACCCGGGTCCTCAAGGCACACTGTCCCATCTGTTTCAGATGTGTCCCTGCTTGAAACAAACCCTGACTCAGATGTTAAGTTTATCAAAAGCCTAAATTAGCCTCCAACTGAAACTAGGCGTGCTGAAGCAGAGAAGCACCTAAATTATGCAGGGCAGTGTTGCCTTGAGGACCAGGGTTGGGAAACGTTGCTGTATGGTGTTTCCCAACATAATAATAGTTTTGTTATTTTACCTAATTTTTTTTTTCTTTTCTTTTTTTTACAAAATGAAAAAATAAATAAATTAATTAAAACTAAGACACATATATACCCTATAGGTATTTTTTTTTCAATGTTTCAATGTTTTTCAATGCAATTTGTAGAATTTGCCTCAGGACTCTGTGAAATGTTCTCCGCAGTGAAGAAATACACTGATTGACAAGTGATTACTGCAGGAAACCACCCGGTGGTTTGGCAACTAGGAAGATTAGTTGAGCATGCCAGACATATAGTTGGCAGACTTGCTTTTTTTATCAGCTTTGTGATTGTGGGTTTTTTTTTTTGTTTGTTTTTTTTTTATGGTCACTTTACTTTTCTCAACCTTCTTCCCTCAGGCTACGGAGCTACAGCCCACTTGGAAAGCGGCGGATTTATACGCAGTCGACCTCACGTCACACACCCCGACATTCAGTTTCATTTCCTGCCTTCACAAGTTATTGACCATGGCCGGGTTTCTTCAAAGATAGAAGCGTATCAGGTGCAACAAATGACAAATATGCTCTTTTCTTTTTTAATTTATTCACTACTTTTATTTTATTCACTACTTTTATTTAGACTGCTATTAATAAACTTTGTATGCTAACAAGAGGTTGAGAGTTCCCTTTACTGTTCCATGGAAAGTCACATTTAAATCACAAACCTGGCTCTTCAGAGAAATTTCTTTGGAACTGATTCTCTCTTCCAGAGAATTGCACCTGCCAGGAAATAAGAGCTTTACACAAAGGGAAAATAGCTGCGGATTAACTCCGTCTTTCCCTGCACATAAACCATTTAAGAGGAGATCTACAAAAGAAAAAACAATATCTACCTAAAATGGATGAAGTTGTTTAAGTAGGGCTGGGCGCATTGATTCAAATAGGTACCAAGGTGAACATTGGTATTGGGTCGATACCGCTGTCACAGTGTCTCTTCCAAATGTCCTGCAAATTGCTGAAATTTCCCCAGAGTTCATGCCAAATGCCAATGCCAAAGATCAAGAGCTTAAGTCTTTAATATGATTCATATACTAAAATATGATGTTTAGTATAAACATCATACCTTTGTGATGTTTATACTAAAAACATCTGCTCTCTTTCAAATGCAATCTGTGTAATTTCCTTATAAGTGCAGCTTCTCTCCAACACTGTCAGAGCAGACGGCGGCTCCTCCCACGCCCCTCGGCTCCTCGAGGGCTCACTTTGCTCCTCGCCCTCCCTGCTTTGCAGAGGAGAGAATTTATCACTGTGGTAACATCACAAATTTACATAAACACATCAAAGCAGTTCACCTTCTAGTGAACTCCAAACTACAGAAAACATTGTTAAATTTGATCAGAGATGCAGACTGATTAAACTATTACCATCTATTCAGGCAGCCGAATAAAATCATACTGGAACTCAGCAATAATTGTATGTCCTACAAACTTGAAATACGAATATAGGATGAATATGGTCATCCTTTTGTGTTAATTTAAGGAAAAATAGGTCTACCTATTGAGGCTACATACAGTTACAGACAACGGTATCCTGATATTTTTGTTATTTTGTCTAAATATTCATGAAGAGTTTTGCTGCGATGATCTTGAAGGACCTACAAGCTCTCTCAACAGAACGGTTTCAAGAGTTCATTGAAGACACTTGAAGACACATCTCTGTGAAAATAATCCTACTAGTATAGTTTCCTTGTGAGAAAAAAAAACTCTTATCTTGTATGTTGCTCAAAAGTAAAAAAAAAAAAGAAAAAAAGCTGTCTAAGTTGCTTATATTTAGACACAAGTGGGAATCCAGATAGCTTCAAGTTGAAAAGAATCACTGAAGAATAAGACAGAACTTGTCTCAGATATTGGTGCCAACACGATTGCAGCTGTGCACAAAGTTGGTCGGGCACGTTATCCATGCTTCACCAAGTTTAAGAGGCAATAGAGAAAAAGGAAGCAGTTGTTCTCTGCCTTCTCGGGTAAAGAAGGCAAAGAACATAAAGGTCACAATGCGTGGTCAGTGGTGGGGCTCTCCCTTGACTCCTCGAGACCATTTGAAGAAGCAGCAAGAGAGATGTAATCTGAAAAACATTTGTCTGGCTCAAAGGTGATAAAGTCTCCCTGGTGGTAACATTACTTGGGAGCTTGTCTGCATCTCATCAGGCTCCAAGGCAGCAAGCTAGCAGGTGTGCTGTTAGCAGGGTACCAGCACCGATTCAGGGGCATTGAAGCCTTTCGGGGTCTCAGTAGCAGCCCCTACCTGAGATTTAAAAACTTTGGATCCGGGGGACATGGCAAATGTTACACACCAGTAATATGGGTGGAGTTTGACTCTCCGGTCCTTAGATGACAGCACCATCGCACTGCTGATAGTAATGACATCATTGAAGAAGACAAATCAATTCCAAGGAATGGAGATCCATTTGTTTTATGGAGAACCACTGAGCCAACATTTCCCTCTCTGAGAAAAATTGCATAAAAATATCTAAGGCCAGACAAGAAGTGCAACAATGTTGCTGTTCCTAAAATAAAACCATCTGTTCTCGACAGGGGACAGGGCCGACAAAGGTTACTCAAAACACACTTTCTTAAGGGCTTTATGAACAACTTTCCTATATGAAATTAATAGTATTTTTGTTGACATTAGTGTATTCATATCATACTTCTTTGTGACTTTTCTCTTAAAGAATTGTGCAGTAGAAGGTACTGTGAGAATTATTTTAACTCTACACTGCTACATTCTTTTTATATTGTCGTTAGGTGATTTAAAAAGCACTTATTTGCCTAAGATTGATTGTTCTCATGTCCTAGGTTCATGTTGGACCAATGAGAAGCACCAGCATCGGCTGGATGAAGCTGAAAAGTCCCAATCCCATGGATCACCCAATTCTCCAGCCAAACTATCTCTCCACTGGTAAGAACCGAAGAGGGTTGCTTGACTGAAGTAGGTCAGAAGATAAAACAGAATCATGCGTGTTTTCTATCCGATCTTTGCAGATATCGATGTGTGGGAATTCAGGGAGTGCGTCAAACTGTCCAGAGAAATTTTCGCTCAGAGTGCCTTCGACCCGTTCCGCGGCCCCGAGGTCCAGCCCGGGCTCCAGGTCCAGTCGGACGCTGACATCGACGCCTTCGTCCGCCGGAAGGCCGACAGCGCCTACCACCCGTCCTGCACCTGCAAAATGGGCTCCGCCTCCGACCCGACGGCGGTGGTGGACTCGAGCGCGCGCGTCCTGGGTCTGGAGCGACTGCGGGTGGTCGACGCGTCCATCATGCCCAGCATCGTGAGCGGGAACCTGAACGCCCCGACCATCATGATGGCAGAGAAGGCAGCTGACGTGATCAGAGGTCGGCCTCCTCTGGTGGACCCCGGGGTTCCCGTGTACCGGCCCCCGACGCTTGAAACGCAGAGATGATCGGCCGATTCGGTGAACAAAACGACCTCTGAGGTGGGAACGTCAGGGAATTTAATCAACAAAAATCAAAAAATGTGACTTAGTTTTGTTTAACCTATGATTCGCTTACACTCTTTTTCAACTCCACAAATAACCCTTTGCGTTGAAGTGAAGGATTTAGCATGAAGTTCCATGATACGTCTTAGTGTGCTTGTTGGAACAAGCACACTACAAACATCACTCTAAAAGTAGACATTATTACAGCCTGCCACATAGCAGCTGCGCAGTAAATGCAAATTGCTCTTTGCAGAATCTAAACAGTACCTGGAAGAGCCTTGTCAACACTTGCTCAGTTTTTTTTTTGTATAAATCTACTAATGCATGAGGACGTAAGGGGAATGCTGTTTGCACCAACAACATGGTTCATCTCAACTTCACTGTATCCACAGCTTGAATTGTTTTAGGTTAAAGTACTATAGAGCAACATGTGAAACACTAACAAAACAAAAACCAGACTCAGTTGGTTAAGCTTGAAATATTATCGTCACGTTAATTATGATTTACTGCCTCTCTGCACTTTAGCTGCAGAACCTTGCAGCTGAAGTGAAAGGTTCTGTCTTTCCTCTTGTCTACCAATCAGCTTCCTTCCTGCAAATGTGCAGCTGTTCAGTTCAGCTCATTTCAATAGATGTGTTTACACACTGTTGAACAGGAAGCCAATCACTGCCGAGTTTCTGTTCGAGTTAACCTTATCTCAAAAGAGGGATGTTTTCAGTGCTAGACATTCGCCAGAGTGCTCACACGGTTGCTTTTGTGTTTAGAGAAAGATTAGTGCCGATTAGATTGGCCTGCGAGGCTGCCTACATCAGCATTTTTTATTTGAGAAAAGCTGGAACAACATCTGTTTTCTGGCATAAGTCATAAAGATATCTTCTTTTTTTTTTTACCCCTCCAAAAAACAAAAGCTTTAAAATATAAATAAAATACATATAAAAGTGAAAAAGGAAGCAACTTAAGATTTTGCGAACAAAATTAACTGCCTTTTTTCAATCTCTAACACTAGCAGATCTGTTTACACTAACGTGCAAGAGTTTTTTTTGTTTTTTTTTTCTAGGTTGCAGATGTTGCATTTTAGGGCAAAGAAGCAGTTAAAGGGCAAATACCATTTTTACATATTTTCCTTCTCAATTGTGTTCAATTCATTTCAGTGTATTTTTATACCACTTGCTCACAACAAATTTGGCCTCAAGGCTCTGTTCTTCTTTTTGCTCTTAATAGTTCATTTCATTTCAAAATTTAAAAAATATATGTGGAGGGGGAGAAAAAGTGAAGAAAATGCAGCTGAATGCTGCAGAAGAGTAGTATTGTTGATACTTTTGGAGCACAGAACTGTTGCATTAATGCTTGCCATAATATTCATCCAAGACAAAAGTAGGAAAGTGTAGCTCTTTAGCTCAAAGCTCAAGTTAAAAAGTGAAGATTTATGCCATACAAGTCGAAACTGCTTTACGTGGATGAGGAGAACGCTGTTCGCTTCCGTACAGTTCGCTCACATTTCCCGCGCTGCAGCAAAAATGCCGACTGCGTCGTTTTTCTGAGTCTCCGAAAAGTGCAAACGCATCCATTCCACATTTTTATTTCAGGTCAGAAAAAAAATATTTCCTTCCTCGATTGCCTTGAGAGATTTCCACAATGGTTGTGCCTCTTTTACCGATCATGACTCAAAAGGTCCTTTTTGTGTTTCAGGAAAATGTTTTGACATTCCTGATCCACTTTGGAAAACAATAGAAACCCATTTAATGCTTTTCATATCTAATATCTAAAATGCAACATTTGCCCTTTAAAGTAGCCGTTCTCCTTGACTTGCTCCGGACCATTGCACAACATGCAGAGCACTTAACTGCACATTCATGTTGAGTGTTTGTTATTGTTGGTTTACCTCGACTGACCGGTAAACCTTTATGTAGTTTTTTTTTTTTGCTCCCAAGTGGCTCAGGCTCAACCAAGATGTTTTCAAACTATGCAGTAATATTAACAGCTAAATATCAAACATGGCGAATTATGTTAAAATACACCTTGTTTTTCTACACTAACAAACTTAAAAAATCCCAAGTACACGTTAAATAAACTCTATCCTTTTTATTGTTTTTGTGAATGATTATCTTGTTAAAATTTATAAATGAGTGATAAGGAAAATGAAGGTTTTTAAATAACATAAATATAATAAAAGAAATAGTGCCTTTGAGATTATTATATTGTTACGTCTGTGTTAGTATGAAAGAATTTGCGATTGAAGTTGATGCATATTTGATTATTTTTTATATCTTCACTAATGTCTTAAGTATTGAATGAAGTCAATTAATCCGTATTATAAGCTACAATGGACCTTACTTTCTACAATGACCTTTAACTGTGTTAAATTGTTTCTTTCTTAATAATGCGTACTGTGACAGCTATTGTTTACACTACAATGCACTGTTGTGCAATGATACATTAATCAACTTTTTACATTTTTTTTATGAAAGAATAAACATGTGAATCAGAAAAAGACATTTTATGTTAATATATCAAAGCTTTTCTTTATTTTACTTTTTTTCTGCATTGATTGTCAATAAGCCGTCCTGTCCTTGTCTTCTTTATTCAGCAATTATTACAAAAATCAGCAGGTGCGTCGTCATTTCAGGCAAAAAATTCAAATGTACAAAACAAGGATGTTGCTTCTGTTGGTACAAAATCTAGAAGGTACTAATTATTATGCTACAAAGTAGATAAAGAGAATTTTTAGAGTGTTTTATACACAAATAGGTAGAAAGCAGAAATCTTCAAGTTAGTTCTTATAAACACTATACAAATTGTTGTTTGTTTTTTACAACCTTTTACAGACTTCTGTAAAGCAGTGGCGAAGTAGAAAAAATAAAGCTGAGTTGCACAACCAAGCCTGGTGTTTTTTTGTCACTTTATCTCCTGATAAAACTAAATTGTTGACGTATTCAGACACCTGTACTATAAATTGTTTTCTTCTGTAAGTGGATGACATTTGACAATTGGACTGTGGCAGCTAATATTTTGGTTTTATTATAAAGTTATTTCTAGAAGCAGCAGTTGATTAAAAAAGCTGAGTAAGGTAGACACAGCTGCTAACGTCAGGATTATTCTCCTGTTGGTTCAAGACAAACTGACTTACGGTCTTTAAGCTCTTATTGCGTCTGTTCAAGCTCAGATGAGCAATGACACATGACGATATTTAATTTTCCAAACAGTTTGCTTGTCTGTACTGCTCAAGAATGTGTTAACATAATCCTAAAAAATGAAAGACATCATGAATAAGTTGTAGTTTCTGACTAATGATTCAAGAAGGGATTGTTTTTGTACTTAAAATAACTCAATAGTGTATCTTAGGTAAGCAAAGTTGCCTTTAAAAATGTCTTTTTGTAGAAAGATGTTTTAATATTCAATGGTAACATTAAAATGTCCCCACTATCAGGATAAGGGTAATAACAGTGACTTAAGTATCCTCAGTACTTGGATACTTAAGTCACTGCTAAATCTTGGATTATTCTGAATACAATTGAATACGTTATAAACACCATAAAAAAAAGTGAGGCGATCAGGATTCCAATGAATCAATGAGTATAAATGGATTAGTCAAAGTCCGGAAGTCAAGTTGATTGAAATGCTTTCAGGACCTTATAGAAGTTATTGCATAATTTGATTTCTGCAAATATTGATGGGCTTAATCAATCATGTAATGGAGAGTGGCCAAAACTCATAAAGATTGTGAAAGATCTTAAAAAGAAGATGCAGAAATACAAGTTATTACAGCTACATGTCATCCTATTTGTTTCACTCTGACTTTTGCAACACGATAAAAGTCTTAGTTAGATAAATAACATTAAGGTTCATTGTTGCATGTGTTGCTTTCATCTGAAGATTTAACTGAAACATGTGGACCAGGTGAGGTCACTAAATATTAGTTAAATTACTTTTTAATCTCAACTGTCTCTGTTGTTTTCCCCCATTACTGCTATCCAATCAGACAAAAAAATCATGTCTTAATCCACCCAAATAGTTTTAAAATTAGTTTCAATTTTAATGTGGTTATGAAATACGTAAGTCCCTGTTGTTTACGTATGTGTATGTGTCTCCTGTGTGTAGCTGCGCAATCCCTTTTTGTTTTGGTCGTATCAGTAAAGAAGCCCTTTGATTGCACACGTTGCCATCCCACAGTCCAGAGCCGATAGCCGCAAATTGACCTGAAGTTATTATAGTTTGGCAGTGCGTAGCGGAACATGCTGGCCTCACGTCACGCTGGAGCTGTGTGGTTCTCTTCTCTCTTCACAGATGTGTTTGTATGTGAAACTGTCTTTAGGAAAAAGCTTCACAGAGAACATGCCAGGGCTGAGATAGACGGATGTGCTCACCCCCAGAAAATGTTCAACACGGAGACAGATTTGTTATGCGTGTGCTTCATCGCATGTGAGAGCTATTCCACCTGATTTCACAGCTCGTCAACAATCTGACTCCTATTTAAAAAAAAAAAAAAAGTACAGTGTGTGAAACAGCGTTGAAGTGAAACTTTTGCAACCGTGGAGGCGATCCTGAATTGTTCCCGGTTAAAAATAGGTGAGAGTAAAAGATCTAGATCTGGTAAAATGGTTTACGTTTAAACCTTTTCTCATAATAAACTCAACTCCATCCTTTGGGATGACTTCTGGGAAATTGACAAATTGCATATTTTAGAACATGGGAGATGGCGAAAGTTTCATGATTTTTGTTTGGCTTTCCACACCAATCAGCATAAAGGTCGGGCAGGAAAGCACATACAGCGGAAGGATATGCCTGAGGACAAAGTCATTAATTATTGATATGTAATTTCCTCTTCAAATAAAAAATAAAAGAGAACAATGTTTAACCCTGAACTTTTAACCCTCAGCAGCTTGATTTTAATATAGAGTCCTTAGCAAAAGCATACATGCCCCTTAAACCTTTTCACAATTTGTCACATTACAACCACTGACAGGTTCTACAGGGATATTATGTAAAGTAACGCATAAAAATGAATGAAAACTATGAAACCAACATTCTGGAGACTCTGTTTCTGTTGTAAATACAGCTGCTGCACTTCACTTCAAGTTTGTACGTATAGAAACTGAAATACGCCTTTTGTCTTCACCTGCAAGATACCTCAAGCTGGAGCAACTCTGAACATGAAAATTTAGGTCATTAATATGCTTTGATCTAAGTCACTGCTTATTTAGTGGGTATAACTGTATTATTATGGCAACATTTGATGTCCACGTCGTGATTTTATGTCTCTGTCAGACACACTAAAGTTTTTTTCCCAAGAGGAATAACTTTCAGTTGCGCAAACATTCACATTCAATGAAACCGTCACATTCAATGAAACCGTCAATTAATGTGACGGTTTCACATTCAGATCCACCTCATGATTGTTTTTCCACCCTGCGGTTTCTACTGCCTGTTGGCAGAGCCCTGACTCTGACCTGTTCATTAGTCATTATAAGATCTCATTTTAAATAAACCTGACTGATTTTCACCTAACACTGCTTGACAAATAAATTTTTTCCACAATTGGTCAACCCATTAACTGGAGGCAACCTGTTTTACTTGATTTTATTTAGGGTGTCAATGTAAAAGGGGTGGAAATCGAAAGCACAAAATACTTGTAAATGACAAAAACAATTTTTTTCCCCTTCCTTTTTCCAAATAAGCACAGTTTTGTTAGTCTATCTAGTAAAATCACAGTAAACTACACCGAGGTATGTGGCTCTAATGTGACCAAATATGGAAAAGGTGAAAGAGGCGTGGCGACTTTCACAAGGCACCATCTCAGCTGCTCCTGCTTTGGTTCCATCTAATTCAGATAAGCAAACAAAAATATATGTTTTCATCAGTTCTGACCAATGAGGGGTAAAATCACACATTTCATCCACATAAAATGCAACTAATTGCAGGAATCCTTGGAAAACCAGTTTTTGACATCTGAACTGTGAACCAGGCAGAAAGATTTAGAAACGCTCCGCCGTCTAAAACTATTTACACAGCAATAGAATAGAAGTCTAATTCATTTGCCTGCTTGCATGTGCAGGTGGTGAGTGGTGGCACATTTGTTTTTGTTGTGTTGGCTCCTCATGTAGTAAACTATGTGATTTATGGCCTTGTGTAATCCTCACTAAAGCCGAGTTATGTCATCCTGAAGATCTGAAGTTTTGTCCAACTGATGTCAGTTAAGATATACAACATAACTTTTAACGGCTGGCCTGCCTTCTGGGAAGCTGGCGTGTAGATTCATGTCTCCTGATTTCAATTACAGCAAGTTTTTTTTGTTTGTTTTTCTATAACCATGTGTCTGCTTTAGCTGCAATCTACTAAGCAGACAAAAGAAAACAAGGCACTTTGCTCTCACGTTTATCCCTAATTTTCTGTTCTCCGCAGGGCCTGCTGAGACTTCCCCATACGTTCAATGAAACTAGACAGAGTCTGCGGTGAGTCGCTGCTATAGAGAAGTGATGCATATCATCTCGTCCGTTAGGTCCTCCTCACACTTCACGGCCACGTACTGCTCCTCGTCGCTGTAGTCCCTCTGGTGTGGCGAGTCGGAGCCGACGCTTTCCGTCCCCGCCACTTCGTCGTTACCCATGCTGCCATTCAGCAGATTGCTGGCAGCGCTCTCCATCTCGTCGATGGTCAACTCGCAGGCGTCTGCGATCTCGTGTTTGGCCGCTGTCACAAACTTGGGGTCCCTGGCGTATTTCCCGAGACCTTCAGAGATCAGGACCTGAGAGGGATGCGAGAGAAAAGGAAGATCGTGATAATAATATTAAAAGACAGATAAAATATATATATATATATATATATATATATATATATATATATATATATAAAATCAGATCAGAAGACGAGAATGTGTGAAAGCAGCTAAGGCAAACCAAAATGGTGGAACTAATTAAATGGCTGAATTGTCAAGATTACCGAGGACGACAGCTGATTGTTGGATGGACAGAATGCAAAGATGAGAAACTCATAAGAACCAGCAGCCATTTCTGTCATTTTATGTAATAAATTATCCTTCAGTAACGATTAAACCATGACAGGATAATGACAGTAACTCTGCTTTAGGATGTAGATACAAAAAACTGTAAGTTTTCATAACTGCATGGTCCAAATTGACATTTTTAGCAATTTTATAATCTAGAAGCAGCAATTGATTAAAAAACCCCCGAATAAGGTAGAAACAGCTGCTGATGTCCTGGGATGGGCTGGTGACCCAACACACCTCACTAATGTAGGACGGGTTTGGAAAGAGGATGAATGAACTGCAGCTATTTAAGTAAATATTTACCTATAAGGAGGTATGAGACTTGACCGGGCCGTTCTAACACATGGACATGCTTTCATGCCTTTTGTCAATCTGGATGGATGTTTAGGGTTTCTGTCCTGCTGGAAGGTGGATCAGACTGACACATTTTAGACTCTGACAGATTTTATTCTAGCATTGTCCTGAATTTAGCTCCATCCATTTTTCAGTCAACTCAAGGAAGGCATGATGCTGCCACCACTGTCCTTCACTAAAGGGAAAGTGTGTTTTCAAGTCACCTGCTGACCTGCCCCGAAGCTGAGCAACATTAAGTTACTGATTTACTCACAGCCTCCACCAGACTGCTAGCGCTGCCTCTGTTTTGCAGGAAGTGTGAGCTGCTTTCTGCAGGTAGCTGCAGCCGTGACGGTGAGTGGCTGTGGCTGGGCAGGCCGTCCTGGCAGTCGGTGTACCAAGAACTCCTCTTCACGGCCCCAGGGATGCTGCCCACACTGCCAGTGCTGCGCCAGTCCACCTGCACACACACACTACACACTTTAGCCTTTACGAAAACCGCGAGACGGCCGCAGGGATTGGGTTTTTCTTTTAGCAACAGCCAAAAACATAAGTTAATAACATTATTTGGTTTCAATGTATGAATAAAGAAGTGATGAGCTTTTGTTACATTTTAAATTTCTAAAACTCATGAGTTCCCTGGCTGTTTTTAAGGCATTGTTTTCAGGGTATCCACAGGTTTTAGCATGTCAAATCTAAGACTTTTAAAGACCTTTTTAATGCCATCTTAAATTTAAGACCTAATAGAACTATAAATCTAGGGACTGATCAAGCGTAGCAAAAAGTGTGGAATTTCCTGGGTTTGTGGCTCTTGGCAGCACTTTTTGTGCTTCTCACACTGCATGCTGCGCCATACAAAAATTCACAATAGACAGAAAAAAGCTAGCTAGCTAGCAAGGGTGCATTAGCAGCTAGATGCTGGCAGCCTCATCCACCTCAAATCACAGAACGCAATAGGGACGACACAAGGCTGGCAGGAAATCCCATGTATGAGATGAAAAAGTCCCAGACTTTTTAGACATGTGTGGGTCCCCGATTTTAACATTCCATTTCCACAGCAATGCAGACGGTCGATCAGCGTCGATCAGACCTGTATGAGTGGAGTGTAGCAGGGGCCACAGTCACGGCTGATGGGGGAGGCGGGAGGCGTGGCCCACGAGCGTAGCGACCTGGTGGGAGACAGACGTGGGATCCTGGTGGCGTCCAGACCGGCTACCGCCATCACCTGAATGGGAGAGAGGAGACAAAACAGGTTTCTGTCGGGGCATCAGCCACATTTCACTCGTTTCCAACTCCTCACGCTACAGGCGCAGGCGTACCTGCTGCTGCATCAGGTGCAGTGGAAGAGCTGTGCATGACGGAGATGGAGGAGCTTCATCTATGCTACTTCTTCTGCGAAGACACTCAAAGCTGAATGTTGGTGTATTGCAGGCTTAGAGGAAGCAAGAAGTGAAACAGACTCAGGGTTTTTGTGGCTGAGATACTCAAGAAACATATTATTTGTTTTATAATGTCAAATGAAAAACAGGAAACAAGCAAGATTTTATACACAGAAGAGTCAAATCAAATATAGCATATGCACTGCAATTTACTATCAATTATTTTAAAATATATAAATTTAATAATATTAAGGTATGTTGAGTCAAACGTTTCAGTATTTGCAGATCTGAAAAAAATTCAGTCACTCAAGCAATTTAATGATAAAAGCAACATGAAAGAGAGAGCAGCTGAACCTTGGGGGGATGGCAAAAACCATCTCCTGGGCGACCGCCAATCCTCCTGGCATATCGGCTGCTTGTCGTCGTCACAGTAACCTTCGGACTCGCAGTCGTCCCTGAAACGGTCCAAATCTCCGTCTGCAGCGTCGTGGAAGTCCGACTTGGATAACCTGTCCTTGGTAAGCATGATGTCGTCTTCGTGAAACTCCTCCCCGCTGAAGTATTCCCCAGACTCCCGCTCTTCATCGCTGTCCCTGCCACCTGGCTCCTCTCGGCGAATGGTCGGGTGAAGCGCTCCGCCATTTTTTGACCTGTCAGCAAAATCACACAGACATATTGAAATTTTGGTTATTTTAAATTCCATTTCCAGTTTGTCATTTGATTAATGCTTCTTAGAATCTTTTATCGAGAGAGTAGTATCTATCTCTGGCTTACAGCCCCTCTGCACAAAGCAAACACTGTAGGACAAGAGGCTAGATTGAGAGAGATTGTATCAGCACGACTCCAAATTGAACCAAAACAGATTCGGCATCAAAAGCTGTGAAGTTGTAAGTTGTATGTCATTTCAGTGGCTGCATTGGTTACATACCTAATATAGGCCTCATAGTAGCGCGTCCTGATTCATGTAATGAAGGATGAGGCGATTCAGGCAGAGATGAATGAGATGAATAAGCAGAGCAATGGAAACAAGAGAAAATTTTAAAGTTTTATATTTTTTTTCAACAGATTCAATTCTGGATTTTTGCACAGGAACTGCAGTCCGTCTTTGGCAGGTACCTGGACGATCGCACGATCAGAAGAATTCACTTTGCAGAATAAAATGGTCATAATATTTGACCTGTTAGATGTATTTTTCAGTTGAGATCAAAATAGTAGTTTTATAAAACTTAACAATGATGTTGGACTGCTACCATTTTAACCGAAGCTGTGAATGCAGGCCAACTAAAACGGGATGCGGTTTCTGTAACCCACCTTGTGGAGTGGGACTTCCACTGCTTGTCATGCAGGCCCCTGCTGTAAGACGTCGATGACTTATTTCTTGCTGAAGACGGGCGGCACCTCTGCAATAAACACTTCTGCTGCCTCCCAGAGGACATCAAGAGAAGCGAGGGCACGTTGGCGTTGTTGAGGTTGGCGTTGGAGGGTATCGGGGACTGAGGGGAGGTGGAGTTACAGTGAGGGTAATCGTACAGATGAGGGGAAGGATGATGGTTGTAGTGGATGGGTGAGGAGTTCATCTCCGTCTCTCCTTCCTTGTCGCTGCTGCTGGCTCTCCTGCAAATCTGAGTGGGCGCGGCAGAGGGAGTGCAGTAGATGGGCAGGATCTGTAGGGGGCGCTGTGTGACGGTAGTGGGCTGGGGATGATCCATGCCAACGTGGTTCATGTGATTCCCAAAAAGGCCGCCGTTGCGCTTTGAGAAGATAACAGACATTAACAAAAAAAAAAAAAAACAAAGACCAACAAACCAGATTATATGATTATAAATTGACTAATCAACTTTTTCTATTTTGAACAGTCTCAACCAACCATCTTATTTTTTTACAATCAAAGTGTACATTAAAACATTAAAGGAGACCTATTATGCTTCCTTGAACAAGTTAGCATATGGGCTGCACAAAACATATTGATTACATTTTTTTGCAAAAAAAATCCTGAGGAGAAATGAGGAGAAATCAGTTTGAGCTTCTTTAGGAATGAGCTATTCTAGGTTTACGTCATACATATGCAAATTAGTGCTGTTGGCCACGCCCCCCAATTTAATGTTTTAAATGTGAAAATGACTTCAAGCAAATGCACACTTGCAGAATAAAGCACCTTTGAAAAACAACTGGATGATTGTTTTGGCACTTGGACTGTTTCTACAAGCAGAAAGTAAAAGCAAATGGAAGTACATAAACTTTTCTTTTTTTTTTTTTACCCGATAAATCTCCTCTTCTTCCTCTCCCGTTCCATCTACAAGCCCCTCCTCCTGTAGGTCACATGATATGGCTCGGCGAATTTCTGGTCCAATGTCATGAAGGGTGCGCAAGCCGGCCTGCAAAGTAAGAACAACTCTAAGGTGTGAGAATTATGAATGACTAAAACGTGGATTTAAATTAAATCTAAGGAATAGCTTTATAGTTGGGGTGAGTACTATAACTTTAAGGTTATGTAAAAGTTAAACCTGACTTTACAGAATCACTTTAGAAGCTTAGGATGTAACAAGCCAAAAATTACTTTGACAAAAACAGGAAAAAGACATTCTTGTGTGGGTGTGTTTGTTCATCATGGAAAATACTTAGTGTTGATACTTGGAAACACTGCCTGTTTCCTCAGATGTGGCAATGTATTCATTGTCAATGTCAAATTTATTTATATAGCACTTTAAAACAGGCATAAAACTGCACCAAAGTGCTGTACAAGAACGACAACACAAATGACAAAACAGAGCACAAAACAATACATCAATTAAATGCCAAAGAGTAAAAATGAGTTTTAAGAAGTGATTTAAAATGATCCAGGCTGTGGGCAGATCTAATCTGGAAAGGTAAGTTATTCCATAAGACAGGAGCAGCTACAGCAAAAGCTCGATCTCCTTTTCTCTTAAGTCGAGTCCGAGGAACCGTCAGTAATAACTGATTATTTGATCGTAAAGTTCTGGACACAGACTGGAAATTTAAAAGGTCCCGAAGATAAGGGGGGGCTAACCCATTTAAAACTTTAAAAGTTAACAAAAGAATCTTAAAATTCATTGAGATACTTTATTGTTATTACCACCTTCCCCATCAATTAATCTGAGGGATTCACAGCATTACTTTTCCAAAGTACAGCCTTATAAACTAATTTAATTGTAAGATTTTATTACTTTTCTCCTTTTAAGGATAGCATAAAAAGTTATGCGTTACTAAAAAGCATTTTTTCTAGACTATTAAATAAGAAAATCAAAAAATTTAGAAAATTGTATGCCTTTTAAAAAAAAATTAAATAAATAAATAATAATAATAATAATAATAATAATAATCATAAGGCAAACATCCACGACTGTTTATGTTTCGGCTATACAAAGATTTGAAAGAAATTTACTGTTTTGTCATTTTAATTAAAGTAGTTCACGTTTAGTTTATCATTAAGCAAATAAAAA